>NW_027414739.1:0-90180 GCF_964106895.1 Numenius arquata
AGTAGCGAGCACGGCGCCGCCCTCACTACTGCGCATGCGCCACCGGGCGGGGCGTCCTCACCATGGCAACCGCCATTGACGTCCCACTCCGGCCAATCGGAGCGCGGCAGGCGATCCGACCAATCGGAGCGCGGCGGTCGCGTTGTGATTGGCTCGTCCTCCTGTCAATCCGCCCGGGGGGCGGTTGCCATGGTGAGGAAGCCCCGCCCGGTCGCGCATGCGCAGTAGTAAGGACGGCGCCGCCCTCACTACTGCGCATGCGCCACCGGGCGGGGCGTCCTCACCATGGCAACCGCCCCCTGGCGGATTGACAGGAGGACGAGCCAATCACAGCGCGACCGCCGCGCTCCGATTGGTCGGATCGCCTGCCGCGCTCCGATTGGCCGGGGTGGGAGGCGCTGAAGATTGACGGCGCGACCGACCAATGGGACGGGCTCCCCGAGGACGGAAGCCGCTTCCGGCGCCGTGACCAATGGGCGCGCCGCATGGGCGGGCCGAGCCGCTCCGGAAGCGGAGGGGGCCGGGGGAAAATGGCGGCGCGCGCAGAAGCGGCTGCGGCGCGGCGCGGCGCGGACCGCACCGCACCGGACCGGCGCGGGCGGAAAGCACCGGGCAGCCGGACAGCGTCGCGGTCCCGCTGGACAGCGTCGCGGTGCCGCTGGACAGCGTCGCGAGGCAGCTGGACAGCGTCGAGGCCAGCGGGGGGGCGCGGGGAAGGCGGCCGGGGTCCCGAGGCGGCTCCGAGGGGAGACGGCGTTGCGGGGGGGCGGGCTGAGGCGTCTGGGGAGGTGCTCGCGGCTCCTGGGGCTGGCAAACGGGCTCGCGTGGCTGGTGTTGGGGCTTCAGCCGGAGAGGGAGTCGTGTGGCTTTGGGCTGAGGGGCGGGGGTGGAGTCCGGCGTTTTGGGGACTCGAGCAGAGGCTCAGCGGCTGGGTTTTGGGGCTCGGAAGGGGGCAGTAAGTGATGCGGTTTGGGGGCGGAGAGCAGAAGCCGTTTTGGCTGGTTCTGCAGGGGGGGTGGGCAGGAGGGCGTTGGGGGCTGCGGGGGAAAGCAGGGGCTGGGCGGGCTGCGGGGTGCTCAAACAGCAGGTGAGGTTTTCAAATCTGCAACTTGTAACTGTTGCAGCTTTGTTCTGGCTTCCTCCATTTTTGCAAAAGCTTCTGTTGCTAGACAGAGCATTCCTCTGTGTATCAGCTACTTGAGCTAGTTTATTTCAATGCGTCTGATCAGGTTTGTCTGTTCAGCAAAGTGGCATTTAAAGGTGACGTTTCACCGGATGCCAGCGGCTGTGCCTTATTTCCAGTATAAAGATGTATTCCCCAAATATCAGAGTGGGATATAACAACTGCAGCTGGTCAAAAGTAACACTGAAATGCAAAATTTAGAATTTCTTTTTTCCCATTGGCTCCTCCTCAGTATGAACACAAAGTTAATTTCTATTCTTAATTCCTATTTATGCTACATATATGAAGGATGAACGCGAGGAAAGGAGACCATAAAATACTGGCCTATTGCTATTTGTATGCTGTGCTTTGAACAGAAGAGACAAAACTGTCCTTTTTGTGAAATAATACTGGCTGTATCAGTGCCGTCCTCGTGTTTTTCTTCAAAAATGTGAGATTTGTTGCCCCGAATGGTGAGAGTAGTTTTTGTTAATGGAAGTCGCAAGAGGTTCTGCCACCTTAAAAACCATAGAATCGTAGAATGGTTAGAGTTGGAAGGGACCTTCAAGATCATCGTGTTGCAGCCCCCCTGCCTTGGGCAGGGACGCCTCCACTAGAGCGGGTTGCTCAAAGCCCCGTCCAGCCTGGCCTTAAACACTTCCAGGGATGGGGCATCCACAGCTTCCCCGGGCAACCTGTTCCAGTGCCTCACCACCCTCACGGTAAAGAATTTCCTCCTAACATCTAGTCTGAATCTCCCCTCTTCCGATTTAAAACCGTTACCCCTTGTCCTGTCGCTACCTTTCCCGACAGAGAGTCCCTCTCCGGCTCTCCCGTAGGCTCCCTTCAGATATTGGAAGGCTGCTCTGAGGTCTCCCCGGAGCCTTCTCTTCTCCAGGCTGAACAACCCCAGCTCTCTCAGTCTCTCTTCACAGGGGAGGTGCTCCGTCCCTCCGATGGTTTTCGTGGCCCTCCGCTGGGCCCCTTCCAACAGGTCCACGTCCTTCCCGTGTCGAGGACTCCAAAGCTGGACACCGTACGCCAGGTGGGGTCTCGCGCGCGCAGAGTAGAGGGGGGTAGAATCGCCTCCCGTGACCCGCTGGCCACGCTTCTCTTGATGCAGCCCAGGGTGGGGTTGGCTTTCTGGGCTGCCAGCGCGCGTTGCCGGCTCGTACTGACATGTAATAATGCTACTGACGTACCGTTAGCAGCCTCGTGTTAAAAGAAGCGAGAAGCTGTAATATCCTTAATTTAGACAGTTTTTACGTGAAATGGTGCATCCTCACTGTTTCGTCACTTTCAGGAGCGAGCAATTGACCGAGAGCAGGAGAGAGACCTTTTCCAGCAAGAGATAGGGAAGCCGGAACAACAGCTTAAGGTTCCACAAAGGATTCGGCCTGTCAGCGAGCATCAAACCGGAGAGGTAACGCGCGCTATTGCTTGTACTCAAGGGATCTAAATGGTACGCTGACAGCCGTTCGGATACCCTAGGGAAGCTGTTTTATGGTGTCCCTAACCTGCATCCGTTCGCAAGGCAGGAAAGGAAATCCCCCGAGATGCAAGGCTACGGTGTCGGGGGAACGTGGGGAAAGTGTGTTCTGGGTGTTTTTTGAGTCGGTCGGTTGGATGTTTTTAGTAGCAGACACACAGAAGCCTCGTAACTTTCAAAAAGACTCCCTCGCGTAACTTAATTTAGAAAATGGGGTTTTCAAAAGCCCGTGGAAACATTCAGGACTCCTGTAGCGATTCCCCCTGCTCTTGCGTCCTTTTGTGACATCCTGTTGGTAGCACGGGTACGGGCACCGCAGGAACGCGGTGACCAAGGGGTCACAGCCGAGACGTAGCGGCGCTCTCTGCGTGCGCCTCCCCGGGAGACGTCTGTCTCCCCTGAAACAATCTGGTGACCGCAGAAGGGCAGCTCGAGGAAGTCACAGCAACCTCTTAGGCCCAGCAAAAGCCAGAAAAGCGACAGCGGTGCAAACGCTGTGTGTTGTGAAGCTTTTTGCCTGTCTTGTTTGGTGACCTTTGGGTCAATTGAACTGCATTTTATTTTTTGGTGGGTTTTCTCCTGTCTTGCTTTTAGAGCAAGGCTGATATTTTTGCGTGATTCTCTCGCCCGATTTTCAGTCTTCAGCTTCTTCTCAGGTGGCACTGCGATTTTCAAAGAAAAGCTCTTCCTTTCGGTTCAGTTCAGTTGCTGTCGTTCGGTTCTTAAATGGTAGCAACGTTTAGTATTCTATATTAGATAGTTTATGACCACAGACAGTAATGGGACATACATGGATAGACGTGAAATGTAAGTTGTCAAAATATTTATTGCCTTACAATTCTCGGAGGTAGGGGTGTGTTTCCTGGGGTTTCAAAATCTATTTCACTAAAAAGGTTTGTAACAAATCCTGCAAAGTGTTCAGCCCGTACCGGGCGACCTGGCTGTCGTCAGCCTCTGCGTACAAGGAGTGGTGGGCCATTAGCCGAATGTGTGTTAACCGACACGCGTGGAGCAATTCCGCATCCGTCTGCTTCTGTGGCAAAGCGGGTGCCCGCTCCTGTCCTACGGACACGTTCCACAGAGGGGGGAGGCACAATTAGTTTTCCTGAATCCGGGATGTTCGTTTTGAGTTCGTTTTGTGATGCGTCTCCTCATAATTTGAGGCATGGGTAGCGTGTGAATTCCTAGTTAAAATTCTCACAGTTAAAAAGGCAAAACTTCTCCCGAGAAAAAAAATTTCAAATTTGATTGCATAATGAAACGAGGCCTGTTTTTCTGCACAGAAACGATTTGTGGGAATCGTCCTGAATTACAAGCGTGTATACCCAGATGTGTACACTCCAAGTTGGCAGATAGGCTGCAGCAGCAATGTAAAGCATGCTTTAAGGTGAAAGATGGCTGTAACTGTGATGAAAACTTTAAGGTTCGTACTAGATGCTTTTAAAGTAGGATTTTTCACAGGCAGGCGCAGCGGCAATTTTAGAGCCGAGTGGTGCCGAATATTACCCATTTACAGACAGAATTCTCGGTACTGTCTTAGATTTACATCGAATTTCTATCAAATGAGCCACCTAGCCTTCCTATATAGTATATTTTGGTGCCCCGATATTACTTGGCGTATTTCATAAGTATACCTTTTATGGCCGTTTCTCGTGCTTTTCCGAGAGAGCTGCTTTACTTTTTCATAGTTGCACGGTTTTTGAATGCCTCTTCTGCCTTTCAGATCTTCTCTTTCTCCTACGCCTTAAATACTCGTACAAGAACAGGCAGAAAATGTTATGTGCAGCTGTAACGTGCTTTGGGGTTTTTTTTTGGTAGGATGAAATGGAAATACTGGGACTGGCGATCCAGAAGTCTGAAGAAGCCACCGTAAAGGACCGTCCCAGTGACTACCGTCGAGTTAGGATTATTAAAAGCACCAAAGCGACACGCTCGTAGAGATGGGGACTACCTCTGGACACGTGTTAATCCCGGTCAGGTGTCCTCGGGATACAGATGGTCTGCGCTTCCTGCTCTGACAAGACAGAAGCGATGAGCTTCAGGATGAGCTCCTGAAGACAAGAAAGAGGCCAGGTGCCGGGGTTCTTGTCTCTTTGTTTGTTTGTTTGTTTGTTTGTTTGTTTTGGGCGGGGGGTGGCGGGCGGGCGGGCGGGCGTGTGGCTTCCAAAACAGGGTGCGCGGTTGACTGCAGGTGGCAGCCTGCAGAGCTCTTTTGCTGCCTGACCTCGCCTTTTCTTTGTCACTCCTCTTTCATGGCATCTGCGCTGAAAGCCGGGGCGGTCAACGAAGAGACGTGGACAAAACGGGACGAACCGGCGCCGCTTCTGCCTGTTTTCCAGGCTTTGCCACGAACCAAGGAGCATCATCAGCCTCGTCACTGGTGGCGGCGAGTCCTGAGGTGGCTTAGGTGAGTCGAGCCTTCCAGGAACGTCCGTTGTCCGTAGCCTACGGCGTGTCATTTGGACGTCAGTCGGAAGGAGGTTTCCCTTTCTGAAAGGGCACCGGTTTCTCGTGCCAAGCGGTTGCCTCTCCTGAAGTTCCCACGAGAGGGGATCCTCGGAGACGATGCGCTGGGCAGCAGAAGTCATCAGCGAGGAGACGTCGCGCGCTCTATTAAATAGGGACAAAAAGAAAGACGATGTCCTTCCAAAGGCCCGAGCGCGGCACCTCTTCCGACGGCCGATGGCATGGCCGGCCTTTGGGCTCTGGGTCCCCCGTAACAGCGGGGACACGGCCAAACCCTGTTCCTCTGCGTGTTCGGCACAGCCAAAAGCCTTGGCCGGTCCGCCGGTCGTTTTCGGTAGCCTGGTGGATCGCGGCACCGGGGATTGGATTTCCCCCCGCCAAAAGTACAGCCGTTTGGGGAATCTCTTACCTTCCTGGTTTTTTCTATCGTAAAGGAGACTTTAAAAAAAGGGTTAAAGTCGTATAACGTGCAAACTGACTTGCAGGCTTTAAACGGCAACCGTCCACCGGCTGTAGCCTACAGCGTCTTAGGCGTCCCTAAGCGGCGAGGTATTTGTTCCAAATCTTTGAAAAGAGAGGCGACTGAAGGTAACGGGTTGGGTGTTTGGTTGGGTTTTTTTTCTAGTTTTTTTGTTTTTTGTTTTTCCCCCCCCTTTTCTTTAGGCGGAGCGCTCTGAAGAACCTGATTTCTGCCTGGCTTTCAGCGTCGCGTTTCCCCGGCAGTGCGGTAGCATCTCTCTCGGGCAGTGCCGCCGGCCAGATGTCCCTCCTCCTTGGGTAGGAGAGAAAGCAGCCCCCGGTCAAATGACAACTGCGCGTTCTGGAGACGGAGAGCGCAACGGTGGGGGTTCGGAGCTGTGCCAGTTGAATTCGCGCCGAAGAAAAAGTCCGAGGCTTTTCTAGCGTGAGTATTTTTCTTGGCCGTATCTAAACGCGCGCAGAGCTTTCCAGCGGCAGGGAAAGGGAAGGGAGGAGGCGCTTCCCCCCAGCGGGCGGAGGGTTTGTTCCGCTGTTAGGCTGAGAAGGTGTTGCAAGTGGCACGGGTCAGTCTGAATAGGGACCTGAAGCGTCGGGATGGCTCCGGCTTTGGCAGGCCGTGCCGTCTTTGGAGCGGAGCTGTTTCCCCGCAATCCTCCTGTAGCTCAGCTCCTGTCCTGTCCCTCGGCCGGAGGGAATTCCTCTACTCTCTTCGGTGCTCTTTCGTTTGATGATGCTGATCTCCGGTTGGGGTTTGCTGTTTGTTTTGCAGGTGCCTCGTTGTCCGCGTCTCGTGCTGCTCGACAGATGCCCCGGCCCGGGTTTGCAGCCGGTGGTGGAGCCGCCTGAGGGGAAGGGGCCAGCCCTGGGTCTGGTCGTTCGGTGCATTTTTTGGGGCGAATTAAAAAAACCGGTGTGTGTGTGGGGGGGGGTGGTGGTGTGATGATGTCATTTGGGGCAGCCGGATGTCAGCGGGGGAGCGACGGTGCGGCGGAGGAGCAGGTGAGTGGGGGTTAAGTGGGGTTCCCCCCACAAGAGGGTGGGTCACGGCCCCCAAACGCCTGAAAACTTGGTGCGGGGCAGGTGGTTGGGGTTTTGGGCGGTGGTGTTTAAAAAATGTTAAAAGCTGTATATGCGGGGGTGAGGCATTGGAGTAGAGAACAATCTCTCATTTTTCTGTGTGTTGAAAAATAATATTCCCTTACGTATATAAAAGGAGTTCCAAATACCAACCCGTATCTCTAAGGATTCTGTATTATTTAATGGGAGTTTAGACGACGGAAAGATTTTTTAAAAGATTTATTTATAAAGAGAGATTGAAGCGTCAAAGCGGATGTCTGGACAGGTCGCTAGTCCAATTGGATGTTGTCTATCGTGCGTGTTAATCTGTAAGTCTAAACAGATGTGACTCTTAGCAGACGTTCTGTCGAAGTGTATCAAGAGCATCCGTTTTCCCTAAGTCTTACCCACGGGTCGGTCAGTGCGGAGGCGTAAACGCCTGTGCTGTAGATGGTTCCAGACTGCAAAGAGAGCCTATCGCTAGAAGGGATTTCCAAACTGGCCCTCCCCTCTGCTCTCTCTTGCCGGCGTCCAAGCGCTTTCAAAAGCGCTTTAAGCAGGAGTGTTGATTCCCAGGAGGATAGGGAAGCTCTACAGAGAGACTTAGGTAGATTGGATCGTTGGGCCAACATCAGTGGTATGAGTTTCAACAAGGGCGAGCGCCAGGTTCTGCGCGTGGGCCACAATAACCCCGAGCAGCGCTACAGGCTTGGGGAAACGTGGCTGGAAAACCACCTGGAAGAAAGAGACCTGGGGGTTCTAATGGACAAGCGGCTGAACGTGAGCCGGCAGTGTGCCCAGGTGGCCACGAAAGCCAACGGCATCCTGGCTTGTATTAGAAACAGCGTGAGCAGCAGAAGTAGGGAGGCGATTGTGCCCCTGTACTCGGCACTGGTGAGGCCGCACCTGGAGTATTGCGTCCGGTTTTGGGCACCTCAATCCAAGAGAGATGTCGAGGTGCTGGAGCGAGTGCAGAGGAGGGCAACGAAGCTGGTGAAGGGCCTGGAAAACAAATCCTATGAAGAGCGGTTGAAGGAGCTGGGACTGTTTAGTATGAGGAAGAGGGGGCTGAGGGGAGACCTCGTCACTCTCTAAACCTACTTGAAAGGACACTGTAGAGAGGTCGGTGCTGGTCTCCTGGCACGGGTAGGTAATGACAGAACGAGAGGGAACGGCTTCAAGCTCCAACAGGGTAGGTTTAGACTGGACATTAGGAAAGAATGTTTCACAGAGGGAGTGGTCGGGCATTGGAACAGGCTACCCAGGGAGGTGGTCGAGTCACCATCCCTGGATGTGTTTAAGAACCGTTGAGATGTGGTGTTGGGGGATATGGTGTAGGGGAGAACTTTGTAGAGTAGGGTAGATGGTTGGACTCGATGATCCCAAGGGTCTCTTGCAACCTAGACGATTCTATGATTCTATGAAAAGCAGCCCCTTCCCCCGTTTCCCCTCCCGCCCTGGGGAGCTGGATCGGTGCAGCGGGACAGGAGGAAAAAAACGCAGCCCCGTTTTCCTGCAGGGACGCAAAGCTCCCCGATGTCTCTGTGGTGGATAAGGCGGCACCCCCGCCTGCCTTCCTGGACGCCGGCGGACTGGCTGCTGTCGCCCCCACGGCCCCCGGGGCCACGCGCAGAGCGCCGCGGCGTCCCTGGGGCTGGTTGCGGGGCGAACACCGGAGGTTTTTGGCGCCGAGGCGACGGCTGCGGCTGCCCGGACTGCGAGCGGGGACAGGGCAGAGAGCGGGAAGGCCTGCCCGCCGGTAAGTGGTCACGGTCCCTGGGTGGAGGGAAGCGGGCTGAGAGCGGTCACCGCTCATGGCCCCGGTGAGGTCTCAGAGGGGGACAAGGAAGGGGGCGTGGGCGCTGCCCGGTGCTTTCCGCCCGCTGCGGACCGGTCCGCAGCGATTTCTGGGCTGGCCGCCGTTTTCCCCCGGCCCCCTCCGGTTCCGGAGCGGCTCGGCCCGCCCATACCGCGCGCCCATTGGTCGCGGTGCCGTAAGCGGCGTCCGTCCTCTAGGAGCCCCCGTCCCATTGGTCGATCGCGCCGTCAATCTCCAGCGCCTCCCAGTCCGGCCAATCGGAGCGCGGCAGGCGATCCGACCAATCGGAGCGGGGCGGTCGCGTTGTGATTGGCTCGTCCTCCTGTCAATCCGCCCGGGGGGCGGTTGCCATGGTGAGGAAGCCCCGCCCGGTCGCGCATGCGCAGTAGTAAGGACGGCGCCGTCCTCACTACTGCGCATGCGCCACCGGGCGGGGCGTCCTCACCATGGCAACCGCCATTGACGTCCCACTCCGGCCAATCGGAGCGCGGCAGGCGATCCGACCAATCGGAGCGCGGCGGTCGCGTTGTGATTGGCTCGTCCTCCTGTCAATCCTCCCGGGGGCGGTTGCCATGGTGAGGAAGCCCCGCCTGGTCGCGCATGCGCAGTAGTAAGGGCGGCGCCGTGCTCGCTACTGCCGCCTTGTGGACAAAAATCGGTACTGCAGGTGGGGGGCGCGCATGCGCAGTGGAAAGAGTGGCGCCGCCCTCGCTGCTGCCGCCGCTTGTGGACAAAAAGCGGTACTGCAGGTACGGGGGTAGGGGGGTCCGGCCGCATGCGCAGTGGACGGGGCGGGGGGGCGCTGCGCTCGCCGCTGCCGCCCGTGCCAGCAGAAACCGGCGCTGCAGCTCGGCGGATGCGGGGGGGGAAGGCGGAGCCCTGGGAGGTTCCATTTTCCCCAAATTGGGGAAAATTATTCAATTTGGGGTTTTTTTCGGTGCTTTTCCGCAACGGAAAAGACTTCAGGGTTTTGTTAGGGTTTTTCTTGCCCTTCCCCGCCGCCGGGGACGGCGCCCATGCGGGGGCTGACGCTGCAGAACCGTAAATTGAACCCCCAAATTGAACCCCGAACATGAATAACATTTTCCCCAATTTGGGGAAAAGGGAACCTTCCCCGGTCCCGCCTCCCCCCGCTCCCCGAGCCGCACCGCCGGTTTCTGCTGGCACGGGCGGCAGCGGCGGCGAGCGCAGCGCCCCCCTTTCTACTGGGCATGCGCGTCCCCCCCCCCCCCCCCGCCCTGTACCTGCGTACCTGCAGTACCGCTTTTTGTCCACGAGGGGGCAGTAGCGAGCACGGCGCCGCCCTCACTACTGCGCATGCGCCACCGGGCGGGGCGTCCTCACCATGGCAACCGCCATTGACGTCCCACTCCGGCCAATCGGAGCGCGGCAGGCGATCCGACCAATCGGAGCGCGGCGGTCGCGTTGTGATTGGCTCGTCCTCCTGTCAATCCGCCCGGGGGGCGGTTGCCATGGTGAGGAAGCCCCGCCCGGTCGCGCATGCGCAGTAGTAAGGACGGCGCCGCCCTCACTACTGCGCATGCGCCACCGGGCGGGGCGTCCTCACCATGGCAACCGCCCCCTGGCGGATTGACAGGAGGACGAGCCAATCACAGCGCGACCGCCGCGCTCCGATTGGTCGGATCGCCTGCCGCGCTCCGATTGGCCGGGGTGGGAGGCGCTGAAGATTGACGGCGCGACCGACCAATGGGACGGGCTCCCCGAGGACGGAAGCCGCTTCCGGCGCCGTGACCAATGGGCGCGCCGCATGGGCGGGCCGAGCCGCTCCGGAAGCGGAGGGGGCCGGGGGAAAATGGCGGCGCGCGCAGAAGCGGCTGCGGCGCGGCGCGGCGCGGACCGCACCGCACCGGACCGGCGCGGGCGGAAAGCACCGGGCAGCCGGACAGCGTCGCGGTCCCGCTGGACAGCGTCGCGGTGCCGCTGGACAGCGTCGCGAGGCAGCTGGACAGCGTCGAGGCCAGCGGGGGGGCGCGGGGAAGGCGGCCGGGGTCCCGAGGCGGCTCCGAGGGGAGACGGCGTTGCGGGGGGGCGGGCTGAGGCGTCTGGGGAGGTGCTCGCGGCTCCTGGGGCTGGCAAACGGGCTCGCGTGGCTGGTGTTGGGGCTTCAGCCGGAGAGGGAGTCGTGTGGCTTTGGGCTGAGGGGCGGGGGTGGAGTCCGGCGTTTTGGGGACTCGAGCAGAGGCTCAGCGGCTGGGTTTTGGGGCTCGGAAGGGGGCAGTAAGTGATGCGGTTTGGGGGCGGAGAGCAGAAGCCGTTTTGGCTGGTTCTGCAGGGGGGGTGGGCAGGAGGGCGTTGGGGGCTGCGGGGGAAAGCAGGGGCTGGGCGGGCTGCGGGGTGCTCAAACAGCAGGTGAGGTTTTCAAATCTGCAACTTGTAACTGTTGCAGCTTTGTTCTGGCTTCCTCCATTTTTGCAAAAGCTTCTGTTGCTAGACAGAGCATTCCTCTGTGTATCAGCTACTTGAGCTAGTTTATTTCAATGCGTCTGATCAGGTTTGTCTGTTCAGCAAAGTGGCATTTAAAGGTGACGTTTCACCGGATGCCAGCGGCTGTGCCTTATTTCCAGTATAAAGATGTATTCCCCAAATATCAGAGTGGGATATAACAACTGCAGCTGGTCAAAAGTAACACTGAAATGCAAAATTTAGAATTTCTTTTTTCCCATTGGCTCCTCCTCAGTATGAACACAAAGTTAATTTCTATTCTTAATTCCTATTTATGCTACATATATGAAGGATGAACGCGAGGAAAGGAGACCATAAAATACTGGCCTATTGCTATTTGTATGCTGTGCTTTGAACAGAAGAGACAAAACTGTCCTTTTTGTGAAATAATACTGGCTGTATCAGTGCCGTCCTCGTGTTTTTCTTCAAAAATGTGAGATTTGTTGCCCCGAATGGTGAGAGTAGTTTTTGTTAATGGAAGTCGCAAGAGGTTCTGCCACCTTAAAAACCATAGAATCGTAGAATGGTTAGAGTTGGAAGGGACCTTCAAGATCATCGTGTTGCAGCCCCCCTGCCTTGGGCAGGGACGCCTCCACTAGAGCGGGTTGCTCAAAGCCCCGTCCAGCCTGGCCTTAAACACTTCCAGGGATGGGGCATCCACAGCTTCCCCGGGCAACCTGTTCCAGTGCCTCACCACCCTCACGGTAAAGAATTTCCTCCTAACATCTAGTCTGAATCTCCCCTCTTCCGATTTAAAACCGTTACCCCTTGTCCTGTCGCTACCTTTCCCGACAGAGAGTCCCTCTCCGGCTCTCCCGTAGGCTCCCTTCAGATATTGGAAGGCTGCTCTGAGGTCTCCCCGGAGCCTTCTCTTCTCCAGGCTGAACAACCCCAGCTCTCTCAGTCTCTCTTCACAGGGGAGGTGCTCCGTCCCTCCGATGGTTTTCGTGGCCCTCCGCTGGGCCCCTTCCAACAGGTCCACGTCCTTCCCGTGTCGAGGACTCCAAAGCTGGACACCGTACGCCAGGTGGGGTCTCGCGCGCGCAGAGTAGAGGGGGGTAGAATCGCCTCCCGTGACCCGCTGGCCACGCTTCTCTTGATGCAGCCCAGGGTGGGGTTGGCTTTCTGGGCTGCCAGCGCGCGTTGCCGGCTCGTACTGACATGTAATAATGCTACTGACGTACCGTTAGCAGCCTCGTGTTAAAAGAAGCGAGAAGCTGTAATATCCTTAATTTAGACAGTTTTTACGTGAAATGGTGCATCCTCACTGTTTCGTCACTTTCAGGAGCGAGCAATTGACCGAGAGCAGGAGAGAGACCTTTTCCAGCAAGAGATAGGGAAGCCGGAACAACAGCTTAAGGTTCCACAAAGGATTCGGCCTGTCAGCGAGCATCAAACCGGAGAGGTAACGCGCGCTATTGCTTGTACTCAAGGGATCTAAATGGTACGCTGACAGCCGTTCGGATACCCTAGGGAAGCTGTTTTATGGTGTCCCTAACCTGCATCCGTTCGCAAGGCAGGAAAGGAAATCCCCCGAGATGCAAGGCTACGGTGTCGGGGGAACGTGGGGAAAGTGTGTTCTGGGTGTTTTTTGAGTCGGTCGGTTGGATGTTTTTAGTAGCAGACACACAGAAGCCTCGTAACTTTCAAAAAGACTCCCTCGCGTAACTTAATTTAGAAAATGGGGTTTTCAAAAGCCCGTGGAAACATTCAGGACTCCTGTAGCGATTCCCCCTGCTCTTGCGTCCTTTTGTGACATCCTGTTGGTAGCACGGGTACGGGCACCGCAGGAACGCGGTGACCAAGGGGTCACAGCCGAGACGTAGCGGCGCTCTCTGCGTGCGCCTCCCCGGGAGACGTCTGTCTCCCCTGAAACAATCTGGTGACCGCAGAAGGGCAGCTCGAGGAAGTCACAGCAACCTCTTAGGCCCAGCAAAAGCCAGAAAAGCGACAGCGGTGCAAACGCTGTGTGTTGTGAAGCTTTTTGCCTGTCTTGTTTGGTGACCTTTGGGTCAATTGAACTGCATTTTATTTTTTGGTGGGTTTTCTCCTGTCTTGCTTTTAGAGCAAGGCTGATATTTTTGCGTGATTCTCTCGCCCGATTTTCAGTCTTCAGCTTCTTCTCAGGTGGCACTGCGATTTTCAAAGAAAAGCTCTTCCTTTCGGTTCAGTTCAGTTGCTGTCGTTCGGTTCTTAAATGGTAGCAACGTTTAGTATTCTATATTAGATAGTTTATGACCACAGACAGTAATGGGACATACATGGATAGACGTGAAATGTAAGTTGTCAAAATATTTATTGCCTTACAATTCTCGGAGGTAGGGGTGTGTTTCCTGGGGTTTCAAAATCTATTTCACTAAAAAGGTTTGTAACAAATCCTGCAAAGTGTTCAGCCCGTACCGGGCGACCTGGCTGTCGTCAGCCTCTGCGTACAAGGAGTGGTGGGCCATTAGCCGAATGTGTGTTAACCGACACGCGTGGAGCAATTCCGCATCCGTCTGCTTCTGTGGCAAAGCGGGTGCCCGCTCCTGTCCTACGGACACGTTCCACAGAGGGGGGAGGCACAATTAGTTTTCCTGAATCCGGGATGTTCGTTTTGAGTTCGTTTTGTGATGCGTCTCCTCATAATTTGAGGCATGGGTAGCGTGTGAATTCCTAGTTAAAATTCTCACAGTTAAAAAGGCAAAACTTCTCCCGAGAAAAAAAATTTCAAATTTGATTGCATAATGAAACGAGGCCTGTTTTTCTGCACAGAAACGATTTGTGGGAATCGTCCTGAATTACAAGCGTGTATACCCAGATGTGTACACTCCAAGTTGGCAGATAGGCTGCAGCAGCAATGTAAAGCATGCTTTAAGGTGAAAGATGGCTGTAACTGTGATGAAAACTTTAAGGTTCGTACTAGATGCTTTTAAAGTAGGATTTTTCACAGGCAGGCGCAGCGGCAATTTTAGAGCCGAGTGGTGCCGAATATTACCCATTTACAGACAGAATTCTCGGTACTGTCTTAGATTTACATCGAATTTCTATCAAATGAGCCACCTAGCCTTCCTATATAGTATATTTTGGTGCCCCGATATTACTTGGCGTATTTCATAAGTATACCTTTTATGGCCGTTTCTCGTGCTTTTCCGAGAGAGCTGCTTTACTTTTTCATAGTTGCACGGTTTTTGAATGCCTCTTCTGCCTTTCAGATCTTCTCTTTCTCCTACGCCTTAAATACTCGTACAAGAACAGGCAGAAAATGTTATGTGCAGCTGTAACGTGCTTTGGGGTTTTTTTTTGGTAGGATGAAATGGAAATACTGGGACTGGCGATCCAGAAGTCTGAAGAAGCCACCGTAAAGGACCGTCCCAGTGACTACCGTCGAGTTAGGATTATTAAAAGCACCAAAGCGACACGCTCGTAGAGATGGGGACTACCTCTGGACACGTGTTAATCCCGGTCAGGTGTCCTCGGGATACAGATGGTCTGCGCTTCCTGCTCTGACAAGACAGAAGCGATGAGCTTCAGGATGAGCTCCTGAAGACAAGAAAGAGGCCAGGTGCCGGGGTTCTTGTCTCTTTGTTTGTTTGTTTGTTTGTTTGTTTGTTTTGGGCGGGGGGTGGCGGGCGGGCGGGCGTGTGGCTTCCAAAACAGGGTGCGCGGTTGACTGCAGGTGGCAGCCTGCAGAGCTCTTTTGCTGCCTGACCTCGCCTTTTCTTTGTCACTCCTCTTTCATGGCATCTGCGCTGAAAGCCGGGGCGGTCAACGAAGAGACGTGGACAAAACGGGACGAACCGGCGCCGCTTCTGCCTGTTTTCCAGGCTTTGCCACGAACCAAGGAGCATCATCAGCCTCGTCACTGGTGGCGGCGAGTCCTGAGGTGGCTTAGGTGAGTCGAGCCTTCCAGGAACGTCCGTTGTCCGTAGCCTACGGCGTGTCATTTGGACGTCAGTCGGAAGGAGGTTTCCCTTTCTGAAAGGGCACCGGTTTCTCGTGCCAAGCGGTTGCCTCTCCTGAAGTTCCCACGAGAGGGGATCCTCGGAGACGATGCGCTGGGCAGCAGAAGTCATCAGCGAGGAGACGTCGCGCACTCTATTAAATAGGGACAAAAAGAAAGACGATGTCCTTCCAAAGGCCCGAGCGCGGCACCTCTTCCGACGGCCGATGGCATGGCCGGCCTTTGGGCTCTGGGTCCCCCGTAACAGCGGGGACACGGCCAAACCCTGTTCCTCTGCGTGTTCGGCACAGCCAAAAGCCTTGGCCGGTCCGCCGGTCGTTTTCGGTAGCCTGGTGGATCGCGGCACCGGGGATTGGATTTCCCCCCGCCAAAAGTACAGCCGTTTGGGGAATCTCTTACCTTCCTGGTTTTTTCTATCGTAAAGGAGACTTTAAAAAAAGGGTTAAAGTCGTATAACGTGCAAACTGACTTGCAGGCTTTAAACGGCAACCGTCCACCGGCTGTAGCCTACAGCGTCTTAGGCGTCCCTAAGCGGCGAGGTATTTGTTCCAAATCTTTGAAAAGAGAGGCGACTGAAGGTAACGGGTTGGGTGTTTGGTTGGGTTTTTTTTCTAGTTTTTTTGTTTTTTGTTTTTCCCCCCCCTTTTCTTTAGGCGGAGCGCTCTGAAGAACCTGATTTCTGCCTGGCTTTCAGCGTCGCGTTTCCCCGGCAGTGCGGTAGCATCTCTCTCGGGCAGTGCCGCCGGCCAGATGTCCCTCCTCCTTGGGTAGGAGAGAAAGCAGCCCCCGGTCAAATGACAACTGCGCGTTCTGGAGACGGAGAGCGCAACGGTGGGGGTTCGGAGCTGTGCCAGTTGAATTCGCGCCGAAGAAAAAGTCCGAGGCTTTTCTAGCGTGAGTATTTTTCTTGGCCGTATCTAAACGCGCGCAGAGCTTTCCAGCGGCAGGGAAAGGGAAGGGAGGAGGCGCTTCCCCCCAGCGGGCGGAGGGTTTGTTCCGCTGTTAGGCTGAGAAGGTGTTGCAAGTGGCACGGGTCAGTCTGAATAGGGACCTGAAGCGTCGGGATGGCTCCGGCTTTGGCAGGCCGTGCCGTCTTTGGAGCGGAGCTGTTTCCCCGCAATCCTCCTGTAGCTCAGCTCCTGTCCTGTCCCTCGGCCGGAGGGAATTCCTCTACTCTCTTCGGTGCTCTTTCGTTTGATGATGCTGATCTCCGGTTGGGGTTTGCTGTTTGTTTTGCAGGTGCCTCGTTGTCCGCGTCTCGTGCTGCTCGACAGATGCCCCGGCCCGGGTTTGCAGCCGGTGGTGGAGCCGCCTGAGGGGAAGGGGCCAGCCCTGGGTCTGGTCGTTCGGTGCATTTTTTGGGGCGAATTAAAAAAACCGGTGTGTGTGTGGGGGGGGGTGGTGGTGTGATGATGTCATTTGGGGCAGCCGGATGTCAGCGGGGGAGCGACGGTGCGGCGGAGGAGCAGGTGAGTGGGGGTTAAGTGGGGTTCCCCCCACAAGAGGGTGGGTCACGGCCCCCAAACGCCTGAAAACTTGGTGCGGGGCAGGTGGTTGGGGTTTTGGGCGGTGGTGTTTAAAAAATGTTAAAAGCTGTATATGCGGGGGTGAGGCATTGGAGTAGAGAACAATCTCTCATTTTTCTGTGTGTTGAAAAATAATATTCCCTTACGTATATAAAAGGAGTTCCAAATACCAACCCGTATCTCTAAGGATTCTGTATTATTTAATGGGAGTTTAGACGACGGAAAGATTTTTTAAAAGATTTATTTATAAAGAGAGATTGAAGCGTCAAAGCGGATGTCTGGACAGGTCGCTAGTCCAATTGGATGTTGTCTATCGTGCGTGTTAATCTGTAAGTCTAAACAGATGTGACTCTTAGCAGACGTTCTGTCGAAGTGTATCAAGAGCATCCGTTTTCCCTAAGTCTTACCCACGGGTCGGTCAGTGCGGAGGCGTAAACGCCTGTGCTGTAGATGGTTCCAGACTGCAAAGAGAGCCTATCGCTAGAAGGGATTTCCAAACTGGCCCTCCCCTCTGCTCTCTCTTGCCGGCGTCCAAGCGCTTTCAAAAGCGCTTTAAGCAGGAGTGTTGATTCCCAGGAGGATAGGGAAGCTCTACAGAGAGACTTAGGTAGATTGGATCGTTGGGCCAACATCAGTGGTATGAGTTTCAACAAGGGCGAGCGCCAGGTTCTGCGCGTGGGCCACAATAACCCCGAGCAGCGCTACAGGCTTGGGGAAACGTGGCTGGAAAACCACCTGGAAGAAAGAGACCTGGGGGTTCTAATGGACAAGCGGCTGAACGTGAGCCGGCAGTGTGCCCAGGTGGCCACGAAAGCCAACGGCATCCTGGCTTGTATTAGAAACAGCGTGAGCAGCAGAAGTAGGGAGGCGATTGTGCCCCTGTACTCGGCACTGGTGAGGCCGCACCTGGAGTATTGCGTCCGGTTTTGGGCACCTCAATCCAAGAGAGATGTCGAGGTGCTGGAGCGAGTGCAGAGGAGGGCAACGAAGCTGGTGAAGGGCCTGGAAAACAAATCCTATGAAGAGCGGTTGAAGGAGCTGGGACTGTTTAGTATGAGGAAGAGGGGGCTGAGGGGAGACCTCGTCACTCTCTAAACCTACTTGAAAGGACACTGTAGAGAGGTCGGTGCTGGTCTCCTGGCACGGGTAGGTAATGACAGAACGAGAGGGAACGGCTTCAAGCTCCAACAGGGTAGGTTTAGACTGGACATTAGGAAAGAATGTTTCACAGAGGGAGTGGTCGGGCATTGGAACAGGCTACCCAGGGAGGTGGTCGAGTCACCATCCCTGGATGTGTTTAAGAACCGTTGAGATGTGGTGTTGGGGGATATGGTGTAGGGGAGAACTTTGTAGAGTAGGGTAGATGGTTGGACTCGATGATCCCAAGGGTCTCTTGCAACCTAGACGATTCTATGATTCTATGAAAAGCAGCCCCTTCCCCCGTTTCCCCTCCCGCCCTGGGGAGCTGGATCGGTGCAGCGGGACAGGAGGAAAAAAACGCAGCCCCGTTTTCCTGCAGGGACGCAAAGCTCCCCGATGTCTCTGTGGTGGATAAGGCGGCACCCCCGCCTGCCTTCCTGGACGCCGGCGGACTGGCTGCTGTCGCCCCCACGGCCCCCGGGGCCACGCGCAGAGCGCCGCGGCGTCCCTGGGGCTGGTTGCGGGGCGAACACCGGAGGTTTTTGGCGCCGAGGCGACGGCTGCGGCTGCCCGGACTGCGAGCGGGGACAGGGCAGAGAGCGGGAAGGCCTGCCCGCCGGTAAGTGGTCACGGTCCCTGGGTGGAGGGAAGCGGGCTGAGAGCGGTCACCGCTCATGGCCCCGGTGAGGTCTCAGAGGGGGACAAGGAAGGGGGCGTGGGCGCTGCCCGGTGCTTTCCGCCCGCTGCGGACCGGTCCGCAGCGATTTCTGGGCTGGCCGCCGTTTTCCCCCGGCCCCCTCCGGTTCCGGAGCGGCTCGGCCCGCCCATACCGCGCGCCCATTGGTCGCGGTGCCGTAAGCGGCGTCCGTCCTCTAGGAGCCCCCGTCCCATTGGTCGATCGCGCCGTCAATCTCCAGCGCCTCCCAGTCCGGCCAATCGGAGCGCGGCAGGCGATCCGACCAATCGGAGCGGGGCGGTCGCGTTGTGATTGGCTCGTCCTCCTGTCAATCCGCCCGGGGGGCGGTTGCCATGGTGAGGAAGCCCCGCCCGGTCGCGCATGCGCAGTAGTAAGGACGGCGCCGTCCTCACTACTGCGCATGCGCCACCGGGCGGGGCGTCCTCACCATGGCAACCGCCATTGACGTCCCACTCCGGCCAATCGGAGCGCGGCAGGCGATCCGACCAATCGGAGCGCGGCGGTCGCGTTGTGATTGGCTCGTCCTCCTGTCAATCCTCCCGGGGGCGGTTGCCATGGTGAGGAAGCCCCGCCTGGTCGCGCATGCGCAGTAGTAAGGGCGGCGCCGTGCTCGCTACTGCCGCCTTGTGGACAAAAATCGGTACTGCAGGTGGGGGGCGCGCATGCGCAGTGGAAAGAGTGGCGCCGCCCTCGCTGCTGCCGCCGCTTGTGGACAAAAAGCGGTACTGCAGGTACGGGGGTAGGGGGGTCCGGCCGCATGCGCAGTGGACGGGGCGGGGGGGCGCTGCGCTCGCCGCTGCCGCCCGTGCCAGCAGAAACCGGCGCTGCAGCTCGGCGGATGCGGGGGGGGAAGGCGGAGCCCTGGGAGGTTCCATTTTCCCCAAATTGGGGAAAATTATTCAATTTGGGGTTTTTTTCGGTGCTTTTCCGCAACGGAAAAGACTTCAGGGTTTTGTTAGGGTTTTTCTTGCCCTTCCCCGCCGCCGGGGACGGCGCCCATGCGGGGGCTGACGCTGCAGAACCGTAAATTGAACCCCCAAATTGAACCCCGAACATGAATAACATTTTCCCCAATTTGGGGAAAAGGGAACCTTCCCCGGTCCCGCCTCCCCCCGCTCCCCGAGCCGCACCGCCGGTTTCTGCTGGCACGGGCGGCAGCGGCGGCGAGCGCAGCGCCCCCCTTTCTACTGGGCATGCGCGTCCCCCCCCCCCCCCCCGCCCTGTACCTGCGTACCTGCAGTACCGCTTTTTGTCCACGAGGGGGCAGTAGCGAGCACGGCGCCGCCCTCACTACTGCGCATGCGCCACCGGGCGGGGCGTCCTCACCATGGCAACCGCCATTGACGTCCCACTCCGGCCAATCGGAGCGCGGCAGGCGATCCGACCAATCGGAGCGCGGCGGTCGCGTTGTGATTGGCTCGTCCTCCTGTCAATCCGCCCGGGGGGCGGTTGCCATGGTGAGGAAGCCCCGCCCGGTCGCGCATGCGCAGTAGTAAGGACGGCGCCGCCCTCACTACTGCGCATGCGCCACCGGGCGGGGCGTCCTCACCATGGCAACCGCCCCCTGGCGGATTGACAGGAGGACGAGCCAATCACAGCGCGACCGCCGCGCTCCGATTGGTCGGATCGCCTGCCGCGCTCCGATTGGCCGGGGTGGGAGGCGCTGAAGATTGACGGCGCGACCGACCAATGGGACGGGCTCCCCGAGGACGGAAGCCGCTTCCGGCGCCGTGACCAATGGGCGCGCCGCATGGGCGGGCCGAGCCGCTCCGGAAGCGGAGGGGGCCGGGGGAAAATGGCGGCGCGCGCAGAAGCGGCTGCGGCGCGGCGCGGCGCGGACCGCACCGCACCGGACCGGCGCGGGCGGAAAGCACCGGGCAGCCGGACAGCGTCGCGGTCCCGCTGGACAGCGTCGCGGTGCCGCTGGACAGCGTCGCGAGGCAGCTGGACAGCGTCGAGGCCAGCGGGGGGGCGCGGGGAAGGCGGCCGGGGTCCCGAGGCGGCTCCGAGGGGAGACGGCGTTGCGGGGGGGCGGGCTGAGGCGTCTGGGGAGGTGCTCGCGGCTCCTGGGGCTGGCAAACGGGCTCGCGTGGCTGGTGTTGGGGCTTCAGCCGGAGAGGGAGTCGTGTGGCTTTGGGCTGAGGGGCGGGGGTGGAGTCCGGCGTTTTGGGGACTCGAGCAGAGGCTCAGCGGCTGGGTTTTGGGGCTCGGAAGGGGGCAGTAAGTGATGCGGTTTGGGGGCGGAGAGCAGAAGCCGTTTTGGCTGGTTCTGCAGGGGGGGTGGGCAGGAGGGCGTTGGGGGCTGCGGGGGAAAGCAGGGGCTGGGCGGGCTGCGGGGTGCTCAAACAGCAGGTGAGGTTTTCAAATCTGCAACTTGTAACTGTTGCAGCTTTGTTCTGGCTTCCTCCATTTTTGCAAAAGCTTCTGTTGCTAGACAGAGCATTCCTCTGTGTATCAGCTACTTGAGCTAGTTTATTTCAATGCGTCTGATCAGGTTTGTCTGTTCAGCAAAGTGGCATTTAAAGGTGACGTTTCACCGGATGCCAGCGGCTGTGCCTTATTTCCAGTATAAAGATGTATTCCCCAAATATCAGAGTGGGATATAACAACTGCAGCTGGTCAAAAGTAACACTGAAATGCAAAATTTAGAATTTCTTTTTTCCCATTGGCTCCTCCTCAGTATGAACACAAAGTTAATTTCTATTCTTAATTCCTATTTATGCTACATATATGAAGGATGAACGCGAGGAAAGGAGACCATAAAATACTGGCCTATTGCTATTTGTATGCTGTGCTTTGAACAGAAGAGACAAAACTGTCCTTTTTGTGAAATAATACTGGCTGTATCAGTGCCGTCCTCGTGTTTTTCTTCAAAAATGTGAGATTTGTTGCCCCGAATGGTGAGAGTAGTTTTTGTTAATGGAAGTCGCAAGAGGTTCTGCCACCTTAAAAACCATAGAATCGTAGAATGGTTAGAGTTGGAAGGGACCTTCAAGATCATCGTGTTGCAGCCCCCCTGCCTTGGGCAGGGACGCCTCCACTAGAGCGGGTTGCTCAAAGCCCCGTCCAGCCTGGCCTTAAACACTTCCAGGGATGGGGCATCCACAGCTTCCCCGGGCAACCTGTTCCAGTGCCTCACCACCCTCACGGTAAAGAATTTCCTCCTAACATCTAGTCTGAATCTCCCCTCTTCCGATTTAAAACCGTTACCCCTTGTCCTGTCGCTACCTTTCCCGACAGAGAGTCCCTCTCCGGCTCTCCCGTAGGCTCCCTTCAGATATTGGAAGGCTGCTCTGAGGTCTCCCCGGAGCCTTCTCTTCTCCAGGCTGAACAACCCCAGCTCTCTCAGTCTCTCTTCACAGGGGAGGTGCTCCGTCCCTCCGATGGTTTTCGTGGCCCTCCGCTGGGCCCCTTCCAACAGGTCCACGTCCTTCCCGTGTCGAGGACTCCAAAGCTGGACACCGTACGCCAGGTGGGGTCTCGCGCGCGCAGAGTAGAGGGGGGTAGAATCGCCTCCCGTGACCCGCTGGCCACGCTTCTCTTGATGCAGCCCAGGGTGGGGTTGGCTTTCTGGGCTGCCAGCGCGCGTTGCCGGCTCGTACTGACATGTAATAATGCTACTGACGTACCGTTAGCAGCCTCGTGTTAAAAGAAGCGAGAAGCTGTAATATCCTTAATTTAGACAGTTTTTACGTGAAATGGTGCATCCTCACTGTTTCGTCACTTTCAGGAGCGAGCAATTGACCGAGAGCAGGAGAGAGACCTTTTCCAGCAAGAGATAGGGAAGCCGGAACAACAGCTTAAGGTTCCACAAAGGATTCGGCCTGTCAGCGAGCATCAAACCGGAGAGGTAACGCGCGCTATTGCTTGTACTCAAGGGATCTAAATGGTACGCTGACAGCCGTTCGGATACCCTAGGGAAGCTGTTTTATGGTGTCCCTAACCTGCATCCGTTCGCAAGGCAGGAAAGGAAATCCCCCGAGATGCAAGGCTACGGTGTCGGGGGAACGTGGGGAAAGTGTGTTCTGGGTGTTTTTTGAGTCGGTCGGTTGGATGTTTTTAGTAGCAGACACACAGAAGCCTCGTAACTTTCAAAAAGACTCCCTCGCGTAACTTAATTTAGAAAATGGGGTTTTCAAAAGCCCGTGGAAACATTCAGGACTCCTGTAGCGATTCCCCCTGCTCTTGCGTCCTTTTGTGACATCCTGTTGGTAGCACGGGTACGGGCACCGCAGGAACGCGGTGACCAAGGGGTCACAGCCGAGACGTAGCGGCGCTCTCTGCGTGCGCCTCCCCGGGAGACGTCTGTCTCCCCTGAAACAATCTGGTGACCGCAGAAGGGCAGCTCGAGGAAGTCACAGCAACCTCTTAGGCCCAGCAAAAGCCAGAAAAGCGACAGCGGTGCAAACGCTGTGTGTTGTGAAGCTTTTTGCCTGTCTTGTTTGGTGACCTTTGGGTCAATTGAACTGCATTTTATTTTTTGGTGGGTTTTCTCCTGTCTTGCTTTTAGAGCAAGGCTGATATTTTTGCGTGATTCTCTCGCCCGATTTTCAGTCTTCAGCTTCTTCTCAGGTGGCACTGCGATTTTCAAAGAAAAGCTCTTCCTTTCGGTTCAGTTCAGTTGCTGTCGTTCGGTTCTTAAATGGTAGCAACGTTTAGTATTCTATATTAGATAGTTTATGACCACAGACAGTAATGGGACATACATGGATAGACGTGAAATGTAAGTTGTCAAAATATTTATTGCCTTACAATTCTCGGAGGTAGGGGTGTGTTTCCTGGGGTTTCAAAATCTATTTCACTAAAAAGGTTTGTAACAAATCCTGCAAAGTGTTCAGCCCGTACCGGGCGACCTGGCTGTCGTCAGCCTCTGCGTACAAGGAGTGGTGGGCCATTAGCCGAATGTGTGTTAACCGACACGCGTGGAGCAATTCCGCATCCGTCTGCTTCTGTGGCAAAGCGGGTGCCCGCTCCTGTCCTACGGAC
Organism: Numenius arquata; assembly: GCF_964106895.1. Classification (NCBI taxonomy): domain Eukaryota; kingdom Metazoa; phylum Chordata; class Aves; order Charadriiformes; family Scolopacidae; genus Numenius; species Numenius arquata. Next base: position 23,228 of record NW_027414739.1, read on the forward strand.
ACGTTCCACAGAGGGGGGAGGCACAATTAGTTTTCCTGAATCCGGGATGTTCGTTTTGAGTTCGTTTTGTGATGCGTCTCCTCATAATTTGAGGCATGGGTAGCGTGTGAATTCCTAGTTAAAATTCTCACAGTTAAAAAGGCAAAACTTCTCCCGAGAAAAAAAATTTCAAATTTGATTGCATAATGAAACGAGGCCTGTTTTTCTGCACAGAAACGATTTGTGGGAATCGTCCTGAATTACAAGCGTGTATACCCAGATGTGTACACTCCAAGTTGGCAGATAGGCTGCAGCAGCAATGTAAAGCATGCTTTAAGGTGAAAGATGGCTGTAACTGTGATGAAAACTTTAAGGTTCGTACTAGATGCTTTTAAAGTAGGATTTTTCACAGGCAGGCGCAGCGGCAATTTTAGAGCCGAGTGGTGCCGAATATTACCCATTTACAGACAGAATTCTCGGTACTGTCTTAGATTTACATCGAATTTCTATCAAATGAGCCACCTAGCCTTCCTATATAGTATATTTTGGTGCCCCGATATTACTTGGCGTATTTCATAAGTATACCTTTTATGGCCGTTTCTCGTGCTTTTCCGAGAGAGCTGCTTTACTTTTTCATAGTTGCACGGTTTTTGAATGCCTCTTCTGCCTTTCAGATCTTCTCTTTCTCCTACGCCTTAAATACTCGTACAAGAACAGGCAGAAAATGTTATGTGCAGCTGTAACGTGCTTTGGGGTTTTTTTTTGGTAGGATGAAATGGAAATACTGGGACTGGCGATCCAGAAGTCTGAAGAAGCCACCGTAAAGGACCGTCCCAGTGACTACCGTCGAGTTAGGATTATTAAAAGCACCAAAGCGACACGCTCGTAGAGATGGGGACTACCTCTGGACACGTGTTAATCCCGGTCAGGTGTCCTCGGGATACAGATGGTCTGCGCTTCCTGCTCTGACAAGACAGAAGCGATGAGCTTCAGGATGAGCTCCTGAAGACAAGAAAGAGGCCAGGTGCCGGGGTTCTTGTCTCTTTGTTTGTTTGTTTGTTTGTTTGTTTGTTTTGGGCGGGGGGTGGCGGGCGGGCGGGCGGGCGTGTGGCTTCCAAAACAGGGTGCGCGGTTGACTGCAGGTGGCAGCCTGCAGAGCTCTTTTGCTGCCTGACCTCGCCTTTTCTTTGTCACTCCTCTTTCATGGCATCTGCGCTGAAAGCCGGGGCGGTCAACGAAGAGACGTGGACAAAACGGGACGAACCGGCGCCGCTTCTGCCTGTTTTCCAGGCTTTGCCACGAACCAAGGAGCATCATCAGCCTCGTCACTGGTGGCGGCGAGTCCTGAGGTGGCTTAGGTGAGTCGAGCCTTCCAGGAACGTCCGTTGTCCGTAGCCTACGGCGTGTCATTTGGACGTCAGTCGGAAGGAGGTTTCCCTTTCTGAAAGGGCACCGGTTTCTCGTGCCAAGCGGTTGCCTCTCCTGAAGTTCCCACGAGAGGGGATCCTCGGAGACGATGCGCTGGGCAGCAGAAGTCATCAGCGAGGAGACGTCGCGCGCTCTATTAAATAGGGACAAAAAGAAAGACGATGTCCTTCCAAAGGCCCGAGCGCGGCACCTCTTCCGACGGCCGATGGCATGGCCGGCCTTTGGGCTCTGGGTCCCCCGTAACAGCGGGGACACGGCCAAACCCTGTTCCTCTGCGTGTTCGGCACAGCCAAAAGCCTTGGCCGGTCCGCCGGTCGTTTTCGGTAGCCTGGTGGATCGCGGCACCGGGGATTGGATTTCCCCCCGCCAAAAGTACAGCCGTTTGGGGAATCTCTTACCTTCCTGGTTTTTTCTATCGTAAAGGAGACTTTAAAAAAAGGGTTAAAGTCGTATAACGTGCAAACTGACTTGCAGGCTTTAAACGGCAACCGTCCACCGGCTGTAGCCTACAGCGTCTTAGGCGTCCCTAAGCGGCGAGGTATTTGTTCCAAATCTTTGAAAAGAGAGGCGACTGAAGGTAACGGGTTGGGTGTTTGGTTGGGTTTTTTTTCTAGTTTTTTTGTTTTTTGTTTTTCCCCCCCCTTTTCTTTAGGCGGAGCGCTCTGAAGAACCTGATTTCTGCCTGGCTTTCAGCGTCGCGTTTCCCCGGCAGTGCGGTAGCATCTCTCTCGGGCAGTGCCGCCGGCCAGATGTCCCTCCTCCTTGGGTAGGAGAGAAAGCAGCCCCCGGTCAAATGACAACTGCGCGTTCTGGAGACGGAGAGCGCAACGGTGGGGGTTCGGAGCTGTGCCAGTTGAATTCGCGCCGAAGAAAAAGTCCGAGGCTTTTCTAGCGTGAGTATTTTTCTTGGCCGTATCTAAACGCGCGCAGAGCTTTCCAGCGGCAGGGAAAGGGAAGGGAGGAGGCGCTTCCCCCCAGCGGGCGGAGGGTTTGTTCCGCTGTTAGGCTGAGAAGGTGTTGCAAGTGGCACGGGTCAGTCTGAATAGGGACCTGAAGCGTCGGGATGGCTCCGGCTTTGGCAGGCCGTGCCGTCTTTGGAGCGGAGCTGTTTCCCCGCAATCCTCCTGTAGCTCAGCTCCTGTCCTGTCCCTCGGCCGGAGGGAATTCCTCTACTCTCTTCGGTGCTCTTTCGTTTGATGATGCTGATCTCCGGTTGGGGTTTGCTGTTTGTTTTGCAGGTGCCTCGTTGTCCGCGTCTCGTGCTGCTCGACAGATGCCCCGGCCCGGGTTTGCAGCCGGTGGTGGAGCCGCCTGAGGGGAAGGGGCCAGCCCTGGGTCTGGTCGTTCGGTGCATTTTTTGGGGCGAATTAAAAAAACCGGTGTGTGTGTGGGGGGGGGTGGTGGTGTGATGATGTCATTTGGGGCAGCCGGATGTCAGCGGGGGAGCGACGGTGCGGCGGAGGAGCAGGTGAGTGGGGGTTAAGTGGGGTTCCCCCCACAAGAGGGTGGGTCACGGCCCCCAAACGCCTGAAAACTTGGTGCGGGGCAGGTGGTTGGGGTTTTGGGCGGTGGTGTTTAAAAAATGTTAAAAGCTGTATATGCGGGGGTGAGGCATTGGAGTAGAGAACAATCTCTCATTTTTCTGTGTGTTGAAAAATAATATTCCCTTACGTATATAAAAGGAGTTCCAAATACCAACCCGTATCTCTAAGGATTCTGTATTATTTAATGGGAGTTTAGACGACGGAAAGATTTTTTAAAAGATTTATTTATAAAGAGAGATTGAAGCGTCAAAGCGGATGTCTGGACAGGTCGCTAGTCCAATTGGATGTTGTCTATCGTGCGTGTTAATCTGTAAGTCTAAACAGATGTGACTCTTAGCAGACGTTCTGTCGAAGTGTATCAAGAGCATCCGTTTTCCCTAAGTCTTACCCACGGGTCGGTCAGTGCGGAGGCGTAAACGCCTGTGCTGTAGATGGTTCCAGACTGCAAAGAGAGCCTATCGCTAGAAGGGATTTCCAAACTGGCCCTCCCCTCTGCTCTCTCTTGCCGGCGTCCAAGCGCTTTCAAAAGCGCTTTAAGCAGGAGTGTTGATTCCCAGGAGGATAGGGAAGCTCTACAGAGAGACTTAGGTAGATTGGATCGTTGGGCCAACATCAGTGGTATGAGTTTCAACAAGGGCGAGCGCCAGGTTCTGCGCGTGGGCCACAATAACCCCGAGCAGCGCTACAGGCTTGGGGAAACGTGGCTGGAAAACCACCTGGAAGAAAGAGACCTGGGGGTTCTAATGGACAAGCGGCTGAACGTGAGCCGGCAGTGTGCCCAGGTGGCCACGAAAGCCAACGGCATCCTGGCTTGTATTAGAAACAGCGTGAGCAGCAGAAGTAGGGAGGCGATTGTGCCCCTGTACTCGGCACTGGTGAGGCCGCACCTGGAGTATTGCGTCCGGTTTTGGGCACCTCAATCCAAGAGAGATGTCGAGGTGCTGGAGCGAGTGCAGAGGAGGGCAACGAAGCTGGTGAAGGGCCTGGAAAACAAATCCTATGAAGAGCGGTTGAAGGAGCTGGGACTGTTTAGTATGAGGAAGAGGGGGCTGAGGGGAGACCTCGTCACTCTCTAAACCTACTTGAAAGGACACTGTAGAGAGGTCGGTGCTGGTCTCCTGGCACGGGTAGGTAATGACAGAACGAGAGGGAACGGCTTCAAGCTCCAACAGGGTAGGTTTAGACTGGACATTAGGAAAGAATGTTTCACAGAGGGAGTGGTCGGGCATTGGAACAGGCTACCCAGGGAGGTGGTCGAGTCACCATCCCTGGATGTGTTTAAGAACCGTTGAGATGTGGTGTTGGGGGATATGGTGTAGGGGAGAACTTTGTAGAGTAGGGTAGATGGTTGGACTCGATGATCCCAAGGGTCTCTTGCAACCTAGACGATTCTATGATTCTATGAAAAGCAGCCCCTTCCCCCGTTTCCCCTCCCGCCCTGGGGAGCTGGATCGGTGCAGCGGGACAGGAGGAAAAAAACGCAGCCCCGTTTTCCTGCAGGGACGCAAAGCTCCCCGATGTCTCTGTGGTGGATAAGGCGGCACCCCCGCCTGCCTTCCTGGACGCCGGCGGACTGGCTGCTGTCGCCCCCACGGCCCCCGGGGCCACGCGCAGAGCGCCGCGGCGTCCCTGGGGCTGGTTGCGGGGCGAACACCGGAGGTTTTTGGCGCCGAGGCGACGGCTGCGGCTGCCCGGACTGCGAGCGGGGACAGGGCAGAGAGCGGGAAGGCCTGCCCGCCGGTAAGTGGTCACGGTCCCTGGGTGGAGGGAAGCGGGCTGAGAGCGGTCACCGCTCATGGCCCCGGTGAGGTCTCAGAGGGGGACAAGGAAGGGGGCGTGGGCGCTGCCCGGTGCTTTCCGCCCGCTGCGGACCGGTCCGCAGCGATTTCTGGGCTGGCCGCCGTTTTCCCCCGGCCCCCTCCGGTTCCGGAGCGGCTCGGCCCGCCCATACCGCGCGCCCATTGGTCGCGGTGCCGTAAGCGGCGTCCGTCCTCTAGGAGCCCCCGTCCCATTGGTCGATCGCGCCGTCAATCTCCAGCGCCTCCCAGTCCGGCCAATCGGAGCGCGGCAGGCGATCCGACCAATCGGAGCGGGGCGGTCGCGTTGTGATTGGCTCGTCCTCCTGTCAATCCGCCCGGGGGGCGGTTGCCATGGTGAGGAAGCCCCGCCCGGTCGCGCATGCGCAGTAGTAAGGACGGCGCCGTCCTCACTACTGCGCATGCGCCACCGGGCGGGGCGTCCTCACCATGGCAACCGCCATTGACGTCCCACTCCGGCCAATCGGAGCGCGGCAGGCGATCCGACCAATCGGAGCGCGGCGGTCGCGTTGTGATTGGCTCGTCCTCCTGTCAATCCTCCCGGGGGCGGTTGCCATGGTGAGGAAGCCCCGCCTGGTCGCGCATGCGCAGTAGTAAGGGCGGCGCCGTGCTCGCTACTGCCGCCTTGTGGACAAAAATCGGTACTGCAGGTGGGGGGCGCGCATGCGCAGTGGAAAGAGTGGCGCCGCCCTCGCTGCTGCCGCCGCTTGTGGACAAAAAGCGGTACTGCAGGTACGGGGGTAGGGGGGTCCGGCCGCATGCGCAGTGGACGGGGCGGGGGGGCGCTGCGCTCGCCGCTGCCGCCCGTGCCAGCAGAAACCGGCGCTGCAGCTCGGCGGATGCGGGGGGGGAAGGCGGAGCCCTGGGAGGTTCCATTTTCCCCAAATTGGGGAAAATTATTCAATTTGGGGTTTTTTTCGGTGCTTTTCCGCAACGGAAAAGACTTCAGGGTTTTGTTAGGGTTTTTCTTGCCCTTCCCCGCCGCCGGGGACGGCGCCCATGCGGGGGCTGACGCTGCAGAACCGTAAATTGAACCCCCAAATTGAACCCCGAACATGAATAACATTTTCCCCAATTTGGGGAAAAGGGAACCTTCCCCGGTCCCGCCTCCCCCCGCTCCCCGAGCCGCACCGCCGGTTTCTGCTGGCACGGGCGGCAGCGGCGGCGAGCGCAGCGCCCCCCTTTCTACTGGGCATGCGCGTCCCCCCCACCCCCCCCCGCCCTGTACCTGCGTACCTGCAGTACCGCTTTTTGTCCACGAGGGGGCAGTAGCGAGCACGGCGCCGCCCTCACTACTGCGCATGCGCCACCGGGCGGGGCGTCCTCACCATGGCAACCGCCATTGACGTCCCACTCCGGCCAATCGGAGCGCGGCAGGCGATCCGACCAATCGGAGCGCGGCGGTCGCGTTGTGATTGGCTCGTCCTCCTGTCAATCCGCCCGGGGGGCGGTTGCCATGGTGAGGAAGCCCCGCCCGGTCGCGCATGCGCAGTAGTAAGGACGGCGCCGCCCTCACTACTGCGCATGCGCCACCGGGCGGGGCGTCCTCACCATGGCAACCGCCCCCTGGCGGATTGACAGGAGGACGAGCCAATCACAGCGCGACCGCCGCGCTCCGATTGGTCGGATCGCCTGCCGCGCTCCGATTGGCCGGGGTGGGAGGCGCTGAAGATTGACGGCGCGACCGACCAATGGGACGGGCTTCCCGAGGACGGAAGCCGCTTCCGGCGCCGTGACCAATGGGCGCGCCGCATGGGCGGGCCGAGCCGCTCCGGAAGCGGAGGGGGCCGGGGGAAAATGGCGGCGCGCGCAGAAGCGGCTGCGGCGCGGCGCGGCGCGGACCGCACCGCACCGGACCGGCGCGGGCGGAAAGCACCGGGCAGCCGGACAGCGTCGCGGTCCCGCTGGACAGCGTCGCGGTGCCGCTGGACAGCGTCGCGAGGCAGCTGGACAGCGTCGAGGCCAGCGGGGGGGCGCGGGGAAGGCGGCCGGGGTCCCGAGGCGGCTCCGAGGGGAGACGGCGTTGCGGGGGGGCGGGCTGAGGCGTCTGGGGAGGTGCTCGCGGCTCCCGGGGCTGGCAAACGGGCTCGCGTGGCTGGTGTTGGGGCTTCAGCCGGAGAGGGAGTCGTGTGGCTTTGGGCTGAGGGGCGGGGGTGGAGTCCGGCGTTTTGGGGACTCGAGCAGAGGCTCAGCGGCTGGGTTTTGGGGCTCGGAAGGGGGCAGTAAGTGATGCGGTTTGGGGGCGGAGAGCAGAAGCCGTTTTGGCTGGTTCTGCAGGGGGGGTGGGCAGGAGGGCGTTGGGGGCTGCGGGGGAAAGCAGGGGCTGGGCGGGCTGCGGGGTGCTCAAACAGCAGGTGAGGTTTTCAAATCTGCAACTTGTAACTGTTGCAGCTTTGTTCTGGCTTCCTCCATTTTTGCAAAAGCTTCTGTTGCTAGACAGAGCATTCCTCTGTGTATCAGCTACTTGAGCTAGTTTATTTCAATGCGTCTGATCAGGTTTGTCTGTTCAGCAAAGTGGCATTTAAAGGTGACGTTTCACCGGATGCCAGCGGCTGTGCCTTATTTCCAGTATAAAGATGTATTCCCCAAATATCAGAGTGGGATATAACAACTGCAGCTGGTCAAAAGTAACACTGAAATGCAAAATTTAGAATTTCTTTTTTCCCATTGGCTCCTCCTCAGTATGAACACAAAGTTAATTTCTATTCTTAATTCCTATTTATGCTACATATATGAAGGATGAACGCGAGGAAAGGAGACCATAAAATACTGGCCTATTGCTATTTGTATGCTGTGCTTTGAACAGAAGAGACAAAACTGTCCTTTTTGTGAAATAATACTGGCTGTATCAGTGCCGTCCTCATGTTTTTCTTCAAAAATGTGAGATTTGTTGCCCCGAATGGTGAGAGTAGTTTTTGTTAATGGAAGTCGCAAGAGGTTCTGCCACCTTAAAAACCATAGAATCGTAGAATGGTTAGAGTTGGAAGGGACCTTCAAGATCATCGTGTTGCAGCCCCCCTGCCTTGGGCAGGGACGCCTCCACTAGAGCGGGTTGCTCAAAGCCCCGTCCAGCCTGGCCTTAAACACTTCCAGGGATGGGGCATCCACAGCTTCCCCGGGCAACCTGTTCCAGTGCCTCACCACCCTCACGGTAAAGAATTTCCTCCTAACATCTAGTCTGAATCTCCCCTCTTCCGATTTAAAACCGTTACCCCTTGTCCTGTCGCTACCTTTCCCGACAGAGAGTCCCTCTCCGGCTCTCCCGTAGGCTCCCTTCAGATATTGGAAGGCTGCTCTGAGGTCTCCCCGGAGCCTTCTCTTCTCCAGGCTGAACAACCCCAGCTCTCTCAGTCTCTCTTCACAGGGGAGGTGCTCCGTCCCTCCGATGGTTTTCGTGGCCCTCCGCTGGGCCCCTTCCAACAGGTCCACGTCCTTCCCGTGTCGAGGACTCCAAAGCTGGACACCGTACGCCAGGTGGGGTCTCGCGCGCGCAGAGTAGAGGGGGGTAGAATCGCCTCCCGTGACCCGCTGGCCACGCTTCTCTTGATGCAGCCCAGGGTGGGGTTGGCTTTCTGGGCTGCCAGCGCGCGTTGCCGGCTCGTACTGACATGTAATAATGCTACTGACGTACCGTTAGCAGCCTCGTGTTAAAAGAAGCGAGAAGCTGTAATATCCTTAATTTAGACAGTTTTTACGTGAAATGGTGCATCCTCACTGTTTCGTCACTTTCAGGAGCGAGCAATTGACCGAGAGCAGGAGAGAGACCTTTTCCAGCAAGAGATAGGGAAGCCGGAACAACAGCTTAAGGTTCCACAAAGGATTCGGCCTGTCAGCGAGCATCAAACCGGAGAGGTAACGCGCGCTATTGCTTGTACTCAAGGGATCTAAATGGTACGCTGACAGCCGTTCGGATACCCTAGGGAAGCTGTTTTATGGTGTCCCTAACCTGCATCCGTTCGCAAGGCAGGAAAGGAAATCCCCCGAGATGCAAGGCTACGGTGTCGGGGGAACGTGGGGAAAGTGTGTTCTGGGTGTTTTTTGAGTCGGTCGGTTGGATGTTTTTAGTAGCAGACACACAGAAGCCTCGTAACTTTCAAAAAGACTCCCTCGCGTAACTTAATTTAGAAAATGGGGTTTTCAAAAGCCCGTGGAAACATTCAGGACTCCTGTAGCGATTCCCCCTGCTCTTGTGTCCTTTTGTGACATCCTGTTGGTAGCACGGGTACGGGCACCGCAGGAACGCGGTGACCAAGGGGTCACAGCCGAGACGTAGCGGCGCTCTCTGCGTGCGCCTCCCCGGGAGACGTCTGTCTCCCCTGAAACAATCTGGTGACCGCAGAAGGGCAGCTCGAGGAAGTCACAGCAACCTCTTAGGCCCAGCAAAAGCCAGAAAAGCGACAGCGGTGCAAACGCTGTGTGTTGTGAAGCTTTTTGCCTGTCTTGTTTGGTGACCTTTGGGTCAATTGAACTGCATTTTATTTTTTGGTGGGTTTTCTCCTGTCTTGCTTTTAGAGCAAGGCTGATATTTTTGCGTGATTCTCTCGCCCGATTTTCAGTCTTCAGCTTCTTCTCAGGTGGCACTGCGATTTTCAAAGAAAAGCTCTTCCTTTCGGTTCAGTTCAGTTGCTGTCGTTCGGTTCTTAAATGGTAGCAACGTTTAGTATTCTATATTAGATAGTTTATGACCACAGACAGTAATGGGACATACATGGATAGACGTGAAATGTAAGTTGTCAAAATATTTATTGCCTTACAATTCTCGGAGGTAGGGGTGTGTTTCCTGGGGTTTCAAAATCTATTTCACTAAAAAGGTTTGTAACAAATCCTGCAAAGTGTTCAGCCCGTACCGGGCGACCTGGCTGTCGTCAGCCTCTGCGTACAAGGAGTGGTGGGCCATTAGCCGAATGTGTGTTAACCGACACGCGTGGAGCAATTCCGCATCCGTCTGCTTCTGTGGCAAAGCGGGTGCCCGCTCCTGTCCTACGGACACGTTCCACAGAGGGGGGAGGCACAATTAGTTTTCCTGAATCCGGGATGTTCGTTTTGAGTTCGTTTTGTGATGCGTCTCCTCATAATTTGAGGCATGGGTAGCGTGTGAATTCCTAGTTAAAATTCTCACAGTTAAAAAGGCAAAACTTCTCCCGAGAAAAAAAATTTCAAATTTGATTGCATAATGAAACGAGGCCTGTTTTTCTGCACAGAAACGATTTGTGGGAATCGTCCTGAATTACAAGCGTGTATACCCAGATGTGTACACTCCAAGTTGGCAGATAGGCTGCAGCAGCAATGTAAAGCATGCTTTAAGGTGAAAGATGGCTGTAACTGTGATGAAAACTTTAAGGTTCGTACTAGATGCTTTTAAAGTAGGATTTTTCACAGGCAGGCGCAGCGGCAATTTTAGAGCCGAGTGGTGCCGAATATTACCCATTTACAGACAGAATTCTCGGTACTGTCTTAGATTTACATCGAATTTCTATCAAATGAGCCACCTAGCCTTCCTATATAGTATATTTTGGTGCCCCGATATTACTTGGCGTATTTCATAAGTATACCTTTTATGGCCGTTTCTCGTGCTTTTCCGAGAGAGCTGCTTTACTTTTTCATAGTTGCACGGTTTTTGAATGCCTCTTCTGCCTTTCAGATCTTCTCTTTCTCCTACGCCTTAAATACTCGTACAAGAACAGGCAGAAAATGTTATGTGCAGCTGTAACGTGCTTTGGGGTTTTTTTTTGGTAGGATGAAATGGAAATACTGGGACTGGCGATCCAGAAGTCTGAAGAAGCCACCGTAAAGGACCGTCCCAGTGACTACCGTCGAGTTAGGATTATTAAAAGCACCAAAGCGACACGCTCGTAGAGATGGGGACTACCTCTGGACACGTGTTAATCCCGGTCAGGTGTCCTCGGGATACAGATGGTCTGCGCTTCCTGCTCTGACAAGACAGAAGCGATGAGCTTCAGGATGAGCTCCTGAAGACAAGAAAGAGGCCAGGTGCCGGGGTTCTTGTCTCTTTGTTTGTTTGTTTGTTTGTTTGTTTGTTTTGGGCGGGGGGTGGCGGGCGGGCGGGCGGGCGTGTGGCTTCCAAAACAGGGTGCGCGGTTGACTGCAGGTGGCAGCCTGCAGAGCTCTTTTGCTGCCTGACCTCGCCTTTTCTTTGTCACTCCTCTTTCATGGCATCTGCGCTGAAAGCCGGGGCGGTCAACGAAGAGACGTGGACAAAACGGGACGAACCGGCGCCGCTTCTGCCTGTTTTCCAGGCTTTGCCACGAACCAAGGAGCATCATCAGCCTCGTCACTGGTGGCGGCGAGTCCTGAGGTGGCTTAGGTGAGTCGAGCCTTCCAGGAACGTCCGTTGTCCGTAGCCTACGGCGTGTCATTTGGACGTCAGTCGGAAGGAGGTTTCCCTTTCTGAAAGGGCACCGGTTTCTCGTGCCAAGCGGTTGCCTCTCCTGAAGTTCCCACGAGAGGGGATCCTCGGAGACGATGCGCTGGGCAGCAGAAGTCATCAGCGAGGAGACGTCGCGCGCTCTATTAAATAGGGACAAAAAGAAAGACGATGTCCTTCCAAAGGCCCGAGCGCGGCACCTCTTCCGACGGCCGATGGCATGGCCGGCCTTTGGGCTCTGGGTCCCCCGTAACAGCGGGGACACGGCCAAACCCTGTTCCTCTGCGTGTTCGGCACAGCCAAAAGCCTTGGCCGGTCCGCCGGTCGTTTTCGGTAGCCTGGTGGATCGCGGCACCGGGGATTGGATTTCCCCCCGCCAAAAGTACAGCCGTTTGGGGAATCTCTTACCTTCCTGGTTTTTTCTATCGTAAAGGAGACTTTAAAAAAAGGGTTAAAGTCGTATAACGTGCAAACTGACTTGCAGGCTTTAAACGGCAACCGTCCACCGGCTGTAGCCTACAGCGTCTTAGGCGTCCCTAAGCGGCGAGGTATTTGTTCCAAATCTTTGAAAAGAGAGGCGACTGAAGGTAACGGGTTGGGTGTTTGGTTGGGTTTTTTTTCTAGTTTTTTTGTTTTTTGTTTTTCCCCCCCCTTTTCTTTAGGCGGAGCGCTCTGAAGAACCTGATTTCTGCCTGGCTTTCAGCGTCGCGTTTCCCCGGCAGTGCGGTAGCATCTCTCTCGGGCAGTGCCGCCGGCCAGATGTCCCTCCTCCTTGGGTAGGAGAGAAAGCAGCCCCCGGTCAAATGACAACTGCGCGTTCTGGAGACGGAGAGCGCAACGGTGGGGGTTCGGAGCTGTGCCAGTTGAATTCGCGCCGAAGAAAAAGTCCGAGGCTTTTCTAGCGTGAGTATTTTTCTTGGCCGTATCTAAACGCGCGCAGAGCTTTCCAGCGGCAGGGAAAGGGAAGGGAGGAGGCGCTTCCCCCCAGCGGGCGGAGGGTTTGTTCCGCTGTTAGGCTGAGAAGGTGTTGCAAGTGGCACGGGTCAGTCTGAATAGGGACCTGAAGCGTCGGGATGGCTCCGGCTTTGGCAGGCCGTGCCGTCTTTGGAGCGGAGCTGTTTCCCCGCAATCCTCCTGTAGCTCAGCTCCTGTCCTGTCCCTCGGCCGGAGGGAATTCCTCTACTCTCTTCGGTGCTCTTTCGTTTGATGATGCTGATCTCCGGTTGGGGTTTGCTGTTTGTTTTGCAGGTGCCTCGTTGTCCGCGTCTCGTGCTGCTCGACAGATGCCCCGGCCCGGGTTTGCAGCCGGTGGTGGAGCCGCCTGAGGGGAAGGGGCCAGCCCTGGGTCTGGTCGTTCGGTGCATTTTTTGGGGCGAATTAAAAAAACCGGTGCGTGTGTGGGGGGGGGTGGTGGTGTGATGATGTCATTTGGGGCAGCCGGATGTCAGCGGGGGAGCGACGGTGCGGCGGAGGAGCAGGTGAGTGGGGGTTAAGTGGGGTTCCCCCCACAAGAGGGTGGGTCACGGCCCCCAAACGCCTGAAAACTTGGTGCGGGGCAGGTGGTTGGGGTTTTGGGCGGTGGTGTTTAAAAAATGTTAAAAGCTGTATATGCGGGGGTGAGGCATTGGAGTAGAGAACAATCTCTCATTTTTCTGTGTGTTGAAAAATAATATTCCCTTACGTATATAAAAGGAGTTCCAAATACCAACCCGTATCTCTAAGGATTCTGTATTATTTAATGGGAGTTTAGACGACGGAAAGATTTTTTAAAAGATTTATTTATAAAGAGAGATTGAAGCGTCAAAGCGGATGTCTGGACAGGTCGCTAGTCCAATTGGATGTTGTCTATCGTGCGTGTTAATCTGTAAGTCTAAACAGATGTGACTCTTAGCAGACGTTCTGTCGAAGTGTATCAAGAGCATCCGTTTTCCCTAAGTCTTACCCACGGGTCGGTCAGTGCGGAGGCGTAAACGCCTGTGCTGTAGATGGTTCCAGACTGCAAAGAGAGCCTATCGCTAGAAGGGATTTCCAAACTGGCCCTCCCCTCTGCTCTCTCTTGCCGGCGTCCAAGCGCTTTCAAAAGCGCTTTAAGCAGGAGTGTTGATTCCCAGGAGGATAGGGAAGCTCTACAGAGAGACTTAGGTAGATTGGATCGTTGGGCCAACATCAGTGGTATGAGTTTCAACAAGGGCGAGCGCCAGGTTCTGCGCGTGGGCCACAATAACCCCGAGCAGCGCTACAGGCTTGGGGAAACGTGGCTGGAAAACCACCTGGAAGAAAGAGACCTGGGGGTTCTAATGGACAAGCGGCTGAACGTGAGCCGGCAGTGTGCCCAGGTGGCCACGAAAGCCAACGGCATCCTGGCTTGTATTAGAAACAGCGTGAGCAGCAGAAGTAGGGAGGCGATTGTGCCCCTGTACTCGGCACTGGTGAGGCCGCACCTGGAGTATTGCGTCCGGTTTTGGGCACCTCAATCCAAGAGAGATGTCGAGGTGCTGGAGCGAGTGCAGAGGAGGGCAACGAAGCTGGTGAAGGGCCTGGAAAACAAATCCTATGAAGAGCGGTTGAAGGAGCTGGGACTGTTTAGTATGAGGAAGAGGGGGCTGAGGGGAGACCTCGTCACTCTCTAAACCTACTTGAAAGGACACTGTAGAGAGGTCGGTGCTGGTCTCCTGGCACGGGTAGGTAATGACAGAACGAGAGGGAACGGCTTCAAGCTCCAACAGGGTAGGTTTAGACTGGACATTAGGAAAGAATGTTTCACAGAGGGAGTGGTCGGGCATTGGAACAGGCTACCCAGGGAGGTGGTCGAGTCACCATCCCTGGATGTGTTTAAGAACCGTTGAGATGTGGTGTTGGGGGATATGGTGTAGGGGAGAACTTTGTAGAGTAGGGTAGATGGTTGGACTCGATGATCCCAAGGGTCTCTTGCAACCTAGACGATTCTATGATTCTATGAAAAGCAGCCCCTTCCCCCGTTTCCCCTCCCGCCCTGGGGAGCTGGATCGGTGCAGCGGGACAGGAGGAAAAAAACGCAGCCCCGTTTTCCTGCAGGGACGCAAAGCTCCCCGATGTCTCTGTGGTGGATAAGGCGGCACCCCCGCCTGCCTTCCTGGACGCCGGCGGACTGGCTGCTGTCGCCCCCACGGCCCCCGGGGCCACGCGCAGAGCGCCGCGGCGTCCCTGGGGCTGGTTGCGGGGCGAACACCGGAGGTTTTTGGCGCCGAGGCGACGGCTGCGGCTGCCCGGACTGCGAGCGGGGACAGGGCAGAGAGCGGGAAGGCCTGCCCGCCGGTAAGTGGTCACGGTCCCTGGGTGGAGGGAAGCGGGCTGAGAGCGGTCACCGCTCATGGCCCCGGTGAGGTCTCAGAGGGGGACAAGGAAGGGGGCGTGGGCGCTGCCCGGTGCTTTCCGCCCGCTGCGGACCGGTCCGCAGCGATTTCTGGGCTGGCCGCCGTTTTCCCCCGGCCCCCTCCGGTTCCGGAGCGGCTCGGCCCGCCCATACCGCGCGCCCATTGGTCGCGGTGCCGTAAGCGGCGTCCGTCCTCTAGGAGCCCCCGTCCCATTGGTCGATCGCGCCGTCAATCTCCAGCGCCTCCCAGTCCGGCCAATCGGAGCGCGGCAGGCGATCCGACCAATCGGAGCGGGGCGGTCGCGTTGTGATTGGCTCGTCCTCCTGTCAATCCGCCCGGGGGGCGGTTGCCATGGTGAGGAAGCCCCGCCCGGTCGCGCATGCGCAGTAGTAAGGACGGCGCCGTCCTCACTACTGCGCATGCGCCACCGGGCGGGGCGTCCTCACCATGGCAACCGCCATTGACGTCCCACTCCGGCCAATCGGAGCGCGGCAGGCGATCCGACCAATCGGAGCGCGGCGGTCGCGTTGTGATTGGCTCGTCCTCCTGTCAATCCTCCCGGGGGCGGTTGCCATGGTGAGGAAGCCCCGCCTGGTCGCGCATGCGCAGTAGTAAGGGCGGCGCCGTGCTCGCTACTGCCGCCTTGTGGACAAAAATCGGTACTGCAGGTGGGGGGCGCGCATGCGCAGTGGAAAGAGTGGCGCCGCCCTCGCTGCTGCCGCCGCTTGTGGACAAAAAGCGGTACTGCAGGTACGGGGGTAGGGGGGTCCGGCCGCATGCGCAGTGGACGGGGCGGGGGGGCGCTGCGCTCGCCGCTGCCGCCCGTGCCAGCAGAAACCGGCGCTGCAGCTCGGCGGATGCGGGGGGGGAAGGCGGAGCCCTGGGAGGTTCCATTTTCCCCAAATTGGGGAAAATTATTCAATTTGGGGTTTTTTTCGGTGCTTTTCCGCAACGGAAAAGACTTCAGGGTTTTGTTAGGGTTTTTCTTGCCCTTCCCCGCCGCCGGGGACGGCGCCCATGCGGGGGCTGACGCTGCAGAACCGTAAATTGAACCCCCAAATTGAACCCCGAACATGAATAACATTTTCCCCAATTTGGGGAAAAGGGAACCTTCCCCGGTCCCGCCTCCCCCCGCTCCCCGAGCCGCACCGCCGGTTTCTGCTGGCACGGGCGGCAGCGGCGGCGAGCGCAGCGCCCCCCTTTCTACTGGGCATGCGCGTCCCCCCCCCCCCCCCCGCCCTGTACCTGCGTACCTGCAGTACCGCTTTTTGTCCACGAGGGGGCAGTAGCGAGCACGGCGCCGCCCTCACTACTGCGCATGCGCCACCGGGCGGGGCGTCCTCACCATGGCAACCGCCATTGACGTCCCACTCCGGCCAATCGGAGCGCGGCAGGCGATCCGACCAATCGGAGCGCGGCGGTCGCGTTGTGATTGGCTCGTCCTCCTGTCAATCCGCCCGGGGGGCGGTTGCCATGGTGAGGAAGCCCCGCCCGGTCGCGCATGCGCAGTAGTAAGGACGGCGCCGCCCTCACTACTGCGCATGCGCCACCGGGCGGGGCGTCCTCACCATGGCAACCGCCCCCTGGCGGATTGACAGGAGGACGAGCCAATCACAGCGCGACCGCCGCGCTCCGATTGGTCGGATCGCCTGCCGCGCTCCGATTGGCCGGGGTGGGAGGCGCTGAAGATTGACGGCGCGACCGACCAATGGGACGGGCTCCCCGAGGACGGAAGCCGCTTCCGGCGCCGTGACCAATGGGCGCGCCGCATGGGCGGGCCGAGCCGCTCCGGAAGCGGAGGGGGCCGGGGGAAAATGGCGGCGCGCGCAGAAGCGGCTGCGGCGCGGCGCGGACCGCACCGCACCGCACCGGACCGGCGCGGGCGGAAAGCACCGGGCAGCCGGACAGCGTCGCGGTGCCGCTGGACAGCGTCGCGGTGCCGCTGGACAGCGTCGCGAGGCAGCTGGACAGCGTCGCGGCCAGCGGGGGGGCGCGGGGAAGGCGGCCGGGGTCCCGAGGCGGCTCCGAGGGGAGACGGCGTTGCGGGGGGGGCGGGCTGAGGCGTCTGGGGAGGTGCTCGCTGCTCCCGGGGCTGGCAAACGGGCTCGCGTGGCTGGTGTTGGGGCTTCAGCCGGAGAGGGAGTCGTGTGGCTTTGGGCTGAGGGGCGGGGGTGGAGTCCGGCGTTTTGGGGACTTGAGCAGAGGCTCAGCGGCTGGGTTTTGGGGCTCGGAAGGGGGCAGTAAGTGATGCGGTTCGGGGGCGGAGAGCAGAAGCCGTTTTGGCTGGTTCTGCAGGGGGGGTGGGCAGGAGGGCGTTGGGGGCTGCGGGGGAAAGCAGGGGCTGGGCGGGCTGCGGGGTGCTCAAACAGCAGGTGAGGTTTTCAAATCTGCAACTTGTAACTGTTGCAGCTTTATTCTGGCTTCCTCCATTTTTGCAAAAGCTTCTGTTGCTAGACAGAGCATTCCTCTGTGTATCAGCTACTTGAGCTAGTTTATTTCAATGCGTCTGATCAGGTTTGTCTGTTCAGCAAAGTGGCATTTAAAGGTGACGTTTCACCGGATGCCAGCGGCTGTGCCTTATTTCCAGTATAAAGATGTATTCCCCAAATATCAGAGTGGGATATAACAACTGCAGCTGGTCAAAAGTAACACTGAAATGCAAAATTTAGAATTTCTTTTTTCCCATTGGCTCCTCCTCAGTATGAACACAAAGTTAATTTCTATTCTTAATTCCTATTTATGCTACATATATGAAGGATGAACGCGAGGAAAGGAGACCATAAAATACTGGCCTATTGCTATTTGTATGCTGTGCTTTGAACAGAAGAGACAAAACTGTCCTTTTTGTGAAATAATACTGGCTGTATCAGTGCCGTCCTCGTGTTTTTCTTCAAAAATGTGAGATTTGTTGCCCCGAATGGTGAGAGTAGTTTTTGTTAATGGAAGTCGCAAGAGGTTCTGCCACCTTAAAAACCATAGAATCGTAGAATGGTTAGAATTGGAAGGGACCTTCAAGATCATCGTGTTGCAGCCCCCCTGCCTTGGGCAGGGACGCCTCCACTAGAGCGGGTTGCTCAAAGCCCCGTCCAGCCTGGCCTTAAACACTTCCAGGGATGGGGCATCCACAGCTTCCCCGGGCAACCTGTTCCAGTGCCTCACCACCCTCACGGTAAAGAATTTCCTCCTAACATCTAGTCTGAATCTCCCCTCTTCCGATTTAAAACCGTTACCCCTTGTCCTGTCGCTACCTTTCCCGACAGAGAGTCCCTCTCCGGCTCTCCCGTAGGCTCCCTTCAGATATTGGAAGGCTGCTCTGAGGTCTCCCCGGAGCCTTCTCTTCTCCAGGCTGAACAACCCCAGCTCTCTCAGTCTCTCTTCACAGGGGAGGTGCTCCGTCCCTCCGATGGTTTTCGTGGCCCTCCGCTGGGCCCCTTCCAACAGGTCCACGTCCTTCCCGTGTCGAGGACTCCAAAGCTGGACACCGTACGCCAGGTGGGGTCTCGCGCGCGCAGAGTAGAGGGGGGTAGAATCGCCTCCCGTGACCCGCTGGCCACGCTTCTCTTGATGCAGCCCAGGGTGGGGTTGGCTTTCTGGGCTGCCAGCGCGCGTTGCCGGCTCGTACTGACATGTAATAATGCTACTGACGTACCGTTAGCAGCCTCGTGTTAAAAGAAGCAAGAAGCTGTAATATCCTTAATTTAGACAGTTTTTACGTGAAATGGTGCATCCTCACTGTTTTGTCACTTTCAGGAGCGAGCAATTGACCGAGAGCACGAGAGAGACCTTTTCCAGCAAGAGATAGGGAAGCCGGAACAACAGCTTAAGGTTCCACAAAGGATTCGGCCTGTCAGCGAGCATCAAACCGGAGAGGTAACGCGCGCTATTGCTTGTACTCAAGGGATCTAAATGGTACGCTGACAGCCGTTCGGATACCCTAGGGAAGCTGTTTTATGGTGTCCCTAACCTGCATCCGTTCGCAAGGCAGGAAAGGAAATCCCCCGAGATGCAAGGCTACGGTGTCGGGGGAACGTGGGGAAAGTGTGTTCTGGGTGTTTTTTGAGTCGGTCGGTTGGATGTTTTTAGTAGCAGACACACAGAAGCCTCGTAACTTTCAAAAAGACTCCCTCGCGTAACTTAATTTAGAAAATGGGGTTTTCAAAAGCCCGTGGAAACATTCAGGACTCCTGTAGCGATTCCCCCTGCTCTTGTGTCCTTTTGTGACATCCTGTTGGTAGCACGGGTACGGGCACCGCAGGAACGCAGTGACCAAGGGGTCACAGCCGAGACGTAGCGGCGCTCTCTGCGTGCGCCTCCCCGGGAGACGTCTGTCTCCCCTGAAACGATCTGGTGACCGCAGAAGGGCAGCTCGAGGAAGTCACAGCAACCTCTTAGGCCCAGCAAAAGCCAGAAAAGCGACAGCGGTGCAAACGCTGTGTATTGTGAAGCTTTTTGCCTGTTTTGTTTGGTGACCTTTGGGTCAATTAAACTGCATTTTATTTTTTGGTGGGTTTTCTCCTGTCTTGCTTTTAGAGCAAGGCTGATATTTTTGCGTGATTCTCTCGCCCGATTTTCAGTCTTCAGCTTCTTCTCAGGTGGCACCGCGATTTTCAAAGAAAAGCTCTTCCTTTCGGTTCAGTTCAGTTGCTGTCGTTCGGTTCTTAAATGGTAGCAACGTTTAGTATTCTATATTAGATAGTTTATGACCACAGACAGTAATGGGACATACATGGATAGACGTGAAATGTAAGTTGTCAAAATATTTATTGCCTTACAATTCTCGGAGGTAGGGGTGTGTTTCCTGGGGTTTCAAAATCTATTTCACTAAAAAGGTTTGTAACAAATCCTGCAAAGTGTTCAGCCCGTACCGGGCAACCTGGCTGTCGTCAGCCTGTGCGTACAAGGAGTGGTGGGCCATTAGCCGAATGTGTGTTAACCGACACGCGTGGAGCAATTCCGCATCCGTCTGCTTCTGTGGCAAAGCGGGTGCCCGCTCCCGTCCTACGGACACGTTCCACAGAGGGGGGAGGCACAATTAGGTTTCCTGAATCCGGGATGTTCGTTTTGAGTTCGTTTTGTGATGCGTCTCCTCATAATTTGAGGCATGGGTAGCGTGTGAATTCCTAGTTAAAATTCTCACAGTTAAAAAGGCAAAACTTCTCCCGAGAAAAAAAATTTCAAATTTGATTGCATAATGAAACGAGGCCTGTTTTTCTGCACAGAAACGATTTGTGCAAATCGTCCTGAATTACAAGCGTGTATACCCAGATGTGTACACTCCAAGTTGGCAGATAGGCTGCAGCAGCAATGTAAAGCATGCTTTAAGGTGAAAGATGGCTGTAACTGTGATGAAAACTTTAAGGTTCGTACTAGATGCTTTTAAAGTAGGATTTTTCACAGGCAGGCGCAGCGGCAATTTTAGAGCCGAGTGGTGCCGAATATTACCCATTTACAGACAGAATTCTCGGTACTGTCTTAGATTTACATCGAATTTCTATCAAATGAGCCACCTAGCCTTCCTATATAGTATATTTTGGTGCCCCGATATTACTTGGCGTATTTCATAAGTATACCTTTTATGGCCGTTTCTCGTGCTTTTCCGAGAGAGCTGCTTTACTTTTTCATAGTTGCACGGTTTTTGAATGCCTCTTCTGCCTTTCAGATCTTCTCTTTCTCCTACGCCTTAAATACTCGTACAAGAACAGGCAGAAAATGTTATGTGCAGCTGTAACGTGCTTTGGGGTTTTTTTTGGTAGGATGAAATGGAAATACTGGGACTGGCGATCCAGAAGTCTGAAGAAGCCACCGTAAAGGACCGTCCCAGTGACTACCGTCGAGTTAGGATTATTAAAAGCACCAAAGCGACACGCTCGTAGAGATGGGGACTACCTCTGGACACGTGTTAATCCCGGTCAGGTGTCCTCGGGATACAGATGGTCTGCGCTTCCTGCTCTGACAAGACAGAAGCGATGAGCTTCAGGATGAGCTCCTGAAGACAAGAAAGAGGCCAGGTGCCGGGGTTCTTGTCTCTTTGTTTGTTTGTTTGTTTGTTTGTTTTGGGCGGGGGGTGGCGGGCGGGCGGGCGGGCGTGTGGCTTCCAAAACAGGGTGCGCGGTTGACTGCAGGTGGCAGCCTGCAGAGCTCTTTTGCTGCCTGACCTCGCCTTTTCTTTGTCACTCCTCTTTCATGGCATCTGCGCTGAAAGCCGGGGCGGTCAACGAAGAGACGTGGACAAAACGGGACGAACCGGCGCCGCTTCTGCCTGTTTTCCAGGCTTTGCCACGAACCAAGGAGCATCATCAGCCTCGTCACTGGTGGCGGCGAGTCCTGAGGTGGCTTAGGTGAGTCGAGCCTTCCAGGAACGTCCGTTGTCCGTAGCCTACGGCGTGTCATTTGGACGTCAGTCGGAAGGAGGTTTCCCTTTCTGAAAGGGAACCGGTTTCTCGTGCCAAGCGGTTGCCTCTCCTGAAGTTCCCACGAGAGGGGATCCTCGGAGACGATGCGCTGGGCAGCAGAAGTCATCAGCGAGGAGACGTCGCGCGCTCTATTAAATAGGGACAAAAAGAAAGACGATGTCCTTCCAAAGGCCCGAGCGCGGCACCTCTTCCGACGGCCGATGGCATGGCCGGCCTTTGGGCTCTGGGTCCCCCGTAACAGCGGGGACACGGCCAAACCCTGTTCCTCTGCGTGTTCGGCACAGCCAAAAGCCTTGGCCGGTCCGCCGGTCGTTTTCGGTAGCCTGGTGGATCGCGGCACCGGGGATTGGATTTCCCCCCGCCAAAAGTACAGCCGTTTGGGGAATCTCTTACCTTCCTGGTTTTTTCTATCGTAAAGGAGACTTTAAAAAAAGGGTTAAAGTCGTATAACGTGCAAACTGACTTGCAGGCTTTAAACGGCAACCGTCCACCGGCTGTAGCCTACAGCGTCTTAGGCGTCCCTAAGCGGCGAGGTATTTGTTCCAAATCTTTGAAAAGAGAGGCGACTGAAGGTAACGGGTTGGGTTTTTGGTTGGGGTTTTTTTCTAGTTTTTTTGTTTTTTGTTTCCCCCCCCCCCTTTTCTTTAGGCGGAGCGCTCTGAAGAACCTGATTTCTGCCTGGCTTTCAGCGTCACGTTTCCCCGGCAGTGCGGTAGCATCTCTCTCGGGCAGTGCCGCCGGCCAGATGTCCCTCCTCCTTGGGTAGGAGAGAAAGCAGCCCCCGGTCAAATGACAACTGCGCGTTCTGGAGACGGAGAGCGCAACGGTGGGGGTTCGGAGCTGTGCCAGTTGAATTCGCGCCGAAGAAAAAGTCCGAGGCTTTTCTAGCGTGAGTATTTTTCTTGGCCGTATCTAAACGCGCGCAGAGCTTTCCAGCGGCAGGGAAAGGGAAGGGAGGAGGCGCTTCCCCCCAGCGGGCGGAGGGTTTGTTACGCTGTTAGGCTGAGAAGGTGTTGCAAGTGGCACGGGTCAGTCTGAATAGGGACCTGAAGCGTCGGGATGGCTCCGGCTTTGGCAGGCCGTGCCGTCTTTGGAGCGGAGCTGTTTCCCCGCAATCCTCCTGTAGCTCAGCTCCTGTCCTGTCCCTCGGCCGGAGGGAATTCCTCTACTCTCTTCGGTGCTCTTTCGTTTGATGATGCTGATCTCCGGTTGGGGTTTGCTGTTTGTTTTGCAGGTGCCTCGTTGTCCGCGTCTCGTGCTGCTCGACAGATGCCCCGGCCCGGGTTTGCAGCCGGTGGTGGAGCCGCCTGAGGGGAAGGGGCCAGCCCTGGGTCTGGTCGTTCGGTGCATTTTTTGGGGCGAATTAAAAAAAACGGTGTGTGTGTGGGGGGGGGTG
The DNA here is from genome assembly GCF_964106895.1 of Numenius arquata. Classification (NCBI taxonomy): domain Eukaryota; kingdom Metazoa; phylum Chordata; class Aves; order Charadriiformes; family Scolopacidae; genus Numenius; species Numenius arquata. Next base: position 45,543 of record NW_027414739.1, read on the forward strand.
GTGGTGTGATGATGTCATTTGGGGCAGCCGGATGTCAGCGGGGGAGCGACGGTGCGGCGGAGGAGCAGGTGAGTGGGGGTTAAGTGGGGTTCCCCCCACAAGAGGGTGGGTCACGGCCCCCAAACGCCTGAAAACTTGGTGCGGGGCAGGTGGTTGGGGTTTTGGGCGGTGGTGTTTAAAAAATGTTAAAAGCTGTATATGCGGGGGTGAGGCATTGGAGTAGAGAACAATCTCTCATTTTTCTGTGTGTTGAAAAATAATATTCCCTTACGTATATAAAAGGAGTTCCAAATACCAACCCGTATCTCTAAGGATTCTGTATTATTTAATGGGAGTTTAGACGACGGAAAGATTTTTTAAAAGATTTATTTATAAAGAGAGATTGAAGCGTCAAAGCGGATGTCTGGACAGGTCGCTAGTCCAATTGGATGTTGTCTATCGTGCGTGTTAATCTGTAAGTCTAAACAGATGTGACTCTTAGCAGACGTTCTGTCGAAGTGTATCAAGAGCATCCGTTTTCCCTAAGTCTTACCCACGGGTCGGTCAGTGCGGAGGCGTAAACGCCTGTGCTGTAGATGGTTCCAGACTGCAAAGAGAGCCTATCGCTAGAAGGGATTTCCAAACTGGCCCTCCCCTCTGCTCTCTCTTGCCGGCGTCCAAGCGCTTTCAAAAGCGCTTTAAGCAGGAGTGTTGATTCCCAGGAGGATAGGGAAGCTCTACAGAGAGACTTAGGTAGATTGGATCGTTGGGCCAACATCAGTGGTATGAGTTTCAACAAGGGCGAGCGCCAGGTTCTGCGCGTGGGCCACAATAACCCCGAGCAGCGCTACAGGCTTGGGGAAACGTGGCTGGAAAACCACCTGGAAGAAAGAGACCTGGGGGTTCTAATGGACAAGCGGCTGAACGTGAGCCGGCAGTGTGCCCAGGTGGCCACGAAAGCCAACGGCATCCTGGCTTGTATTAGAAACAGCGTGAGCAGCAGAAGTAGGGAGGCGATTGTGCCCCTGTACTCGGCACTGGTGAGGCCGCACCTGGAGTATTGCGTCCGGTTTTGGGCACCTCAATCCAAGAGAGATGTCGAGGTGCTGGAGCGAGTGCAGAGGAGGGCAACGAAGCTGGTGAAGGGCCTGGAAAACAAATCCTATGAAGAGCGGTTGAAGGAGCTGGGACTGTTTAGTATGAGGAAGAGGGGGCTGAGGGGAGACCTCGTCACTCTCTAAACCTACTTGAAAGGACACTGTAGAGAGGTCGGTGCTGGTCTCCTGGCACGGGTAGGTAATGACAGAACGAGAGGGAACGGCTTCAAGCTCCAACAGGGTAGGTTTAGACTGGACATTAGGAAAGAATGTTTCACAGAGGGAGTGGTCGGGCATTGGAACAGGCTACCCAGGGAGGTGGTCGAGTCACCATCCCTGGATGTGTTTAAGAACCGTTGAGATGTGGTGTTGGGGGATATGGTGTAGGGGAGAACTTTGTAGAGTAGGGTAGATGGTTGGACTCGATGATCCCAAGGGTCTCTTGCAACCTAGACGATTCTATGATTCTATGAAAAGCAGCCCCTTCCCCCGTTTCCCCTCCCGCCCTGGGGAGCTGGATCGGTGCAGCGGGACAGGAGGAAAAAAACGCAGCCCCGTTTTCCTGCAGGGACGCAAAGCTCCCCGATGTCTCTGTGGTGGATAAGGCGGCACCCCCGCCTGCCTTCCTGGACGCCGGCGGACTGGCTGCTGTCGCCCCCACGGCCCCCGGGGCCACGCGCAGAGCGCCGCGGCGTCCCTGGGGCTGGTTGCGGGGCGAACACCGGAGGTTTTTGGCGCCGAGGCGACGGCTGCGGCTGCCCGGACTGCGAGCGGGGACAGGGCAGAGAGCGGGAAGGCCTGCCCGCCGGTAAGTGGTCACGGTCCCTGGGTGGAGGGAAGCGGGCTGAGAGCGGTCACCGCTCATGGCCCCGGTGAGGTCTCAGAGGGGGACAAGGAAGGGGGCGTGGGCGCTGCCCGGTGCTTTCCGCCCGCTGCGGACCGGTCCGCAGCGATTTCTGGGCTGGCCGCCGTTTTCCCCCGGCCCCCTCCGGTTCCGGAGCGGCTCGGCCCGCCCATACCGCGCGCCCATTGGTCGCGGTGCCGTAAGCGGCGTCCGTCCTCTAGGAGCCCCCGTCCCATTGGTCGATCGCGCCGTCAATCTCCAGCGCCTCCCAGTCCGGCCAATCGGAGCGCGGCAGGCGATCCGACCAATCGGAGCGGGGCGGTCGCGTTGTGATTGGCTCGTCCTCCTGTCAATCCGCCCGGGGGCGGTTGCCATGGTGAGGAAGCCCCGCCCGGTCGCGCATGCGCAGTAGTAAGGACGGCGCCGCCCTCACTACTGCGCATGCGCCACCGGGCGGGGCGTCCTCACCATGGCAACCGCCCCCCGGCGGATTGACAGGAGGACGAGCCAATCACAGCGCGACCGCCGCGCTCCGATTGGTCGGATCGCCTGCCGCGCTCCGATTGGCCGGGGTGGGAGGCGCTGAAGATTGACGGCGCGACCGGCCAATGGGACGGGCTCCCCGAGGACGGAAGCCGCTTCCGGCGCCGTGACCAATGGGCGCGCCGCATGGGCGGGCCGAGCCGCTCCGGAAGCGGAGGGGGCCGGGGGAAAATGGCGGCGCGCGCAGAAGCGGCTGCGGCGCGGCGCGGACCGGACCGCACCGGACCGGCGCGGGCGGAAAGCACCGGGCAGCCGGACAGCGTCGCGGTGCCGCTGGACAGCGTCGCGGTGCCGCTGGACAGCGTCGCGAGGCAGCTGGACAGCGTCGCGGCCAGCGGGGGGGCGCGGGGAAGGCGGCCGGGGTCCCGAGGCGGCTCCGAGGGGAGACGGCGTTGCGGGGGGGCGGGCTGAGGCGTCTGGGGAGGTGCTCGCTGCTCCCGGGGCTGGCAAACGGGCTCGCGTGGCTGGTGTTGGGGCTTCAGCCGGAGAGGGAGTCGTGTGGCTTTGGGCTGAGGGGCGGGGGTGGAGTCCGGCGTTTTGGGGACTTGAGCAGAGGCTCAGCGGCTGGGTTTTGGGGCTCGGAAGGGGGCAGTAAGTGATGCGGTTCGGGGGCGGAGAGCAGAAGCCGTTTTGGCTGGTTCTGCAGGGGGGGTGGGCAGGAGGGCGTTGGGGGCTGCGGGGGAAAGCAGGGGCTGGGCGGGCTGCGGGGTGCTCAAACAGCAGGTGAGGTTTTCAAATCTGCAACTTGTAACTGTTGCAGCTTTATTCTGGCTTCCTCCATTTTTGCAAAAGCTTCTGTTGCTAGACAGAGCATTCCTCTGTGTATCAGCTACTTGAGCTAGTTTATTTCAATGCGTCTGATCAGGTTTGTCTGTTCAGCAAAGTGGCATTTAAAGGTGACGTTTCACCGGATGCCAGCGGCTGTGCCTTATTTCCAGTATAAAGATGTATTCCCCAAATATCAGAGTGGGATATAACAACTGCAGCTGGTCAAAAGTAACACTGAAATGCAAAATTTAGAATTTCTTTTTTCCCATTGGCTCCTCCTCAGTATGAACACAAAGTTAATTTCTATTCTTAATTCCTATTTATGCTACATATATGAAGGATGAACGCGAGGAAAGGAGACCATAAAATACTGGCCTATTGCTATTTGTATGCTGTGCTTTGAACAGAAGAGACAAAACTGTCCTTTTTGTGAAATAATACTGGCTGTATCAGTGCCGTCCTCGTGTTTTTCTTCAAAAATGTGAGATTTGTTGCCCCGAATGGTGAGAGTAGTTTTTGTTAATGGAAGTCGCAAGAGGTTCTGCCACCTTAAAAACCATAGAATCGTAGAATGGTTAGAGTTGGAAGGGACCTTCAAGATCATCGTGTTGCAGCCCCCCTGCCTTGGGCAGGGACGCCTCCACTAGAGCGGGTTGCTCAAAGCCCCGTCCAGCCTGGCCTTAAACACTTCCAGGGATGGGGCATCCACAGCTTCCCCGGGCAACCTGTTCCAGTGCCTCACCACCCTCACGGTAAAGAATTTCCTCCTAACATCTAGTCTGAATCTCCCCTCTTCCGATTTAAAACCGTTACCCCTTGTCCTGTCGCTACCTTTCCCGACAGAGAGTCCCTCTCCGGCTCTCCCGTAGGCTCCCTTCAGATATTGGAAGGCTGCTCTGAGGTCTCCCCGGAGCCTTCTCTTCTCCAGGCTGAACAACCCCAGCTCTCTCAGTCTCTCTTCACAGGGGAGGTGCTCCGTCCCTCCGATGGTTTTCGTGGCCCTCCGCTGGGCCCCTTCCAACAGGTCCACGTCCTTCCCGTGTCGAGGACTCCAAAGCTGGACACCGTACGCCAGGTGGGGTCTCGCGCGCGCAGAGTAGAGGGGGGTAGAATCGCCTCCCGTGACCCGCTGGCCACGCTTCTCTTGATGCAGCCCAGGGTGGGGTTGGCTTTCTGGGCTGCCAGCGCGCGTTGCCGGCTCGTACTGACATGTAATAATGCTACTGACGTACCGTTAGCAGCCTCGTGTTAAAAGAAGCAAGAAGCTGTAATATCCTTAATTTAGACAGTTTTTACGTGAAATGGTGCATCCTCACTGTTTTGTCACTTTCAGGAGCGAGCAATTGACCGAGAGCACGAGAGAGACCTTTTCCAGCAAGAGATAGGGAAGCCGGAACAACAGCTTAAGGTTCCACAAAGGATTCGGCCTGTCAGCGAGCATCAAACCGGAGAGGTAACGCGCGCTATTGCTTGTACTCAAGGGATCTAAATGGTACGCTGACAGCCGTTCGGATACCCTAGGGAAGCTGTTTTATGGTGTCCCTAACCTGCATCCGTTCGCAAGGCAGGAAAGGAAATCCCCCGAGATGCAAGGCTACGGTGTCGGGGGAACGTGGGGAAAGTGTGTTCTGGGTGTTTTTTGAGTCGGTCGGTTGGATGTTTTTAGTAGCAGACACACAGAAGCCTCGTAACTTTCAAAAAGACTCCCTCGCGTAACTTAATTTAGAAAATGGGGTTTTCAAAAGCCCGTGGAAACATTCAGGACTCCTGTAGCGATTCCCCCTGCTCTTGTGTCCTTTTGTGACATCCTGTTGGTAGCACGGGTACGGGCACCGCAGGAACGCAGTGACCAAGGGGTCACAGCCGAGACGTAGCGGCGCTCTCTGCGTGCGCCTCCCCGGGAGACGTCTGTCTCCCCTGAAACGATCTGGTGACCGCAGAAGGGCAGCTCGAGGAAGTCACAGCAACCTCTTAGGCCCAGCAAAAGCCAGAAAAGCGACAGCGGTGCAAACGCTGTGTATTGTGAAGCTTTTTGCCTGTTTTGTTTGGTGACCTTTGGGTCAATTAAACTGCATTTTATTTTTTGGTGGGTTTTCTCCTGTCTTGCTTTTAGAGCAAGGCTGATATTTTTGCGTGATTCTCTCGCCCGATTTTCAGTCTTCAGCTTCTTCTCAGGTGGCACTGCGATTTTCAAAGAAAAGCTCTTCCTTTCGGTTCAGTTCAGTTGCTGTCGTTCGGTTCTTAAATGGTAGCAACGTTTAGTATTCTATATTAGATAGTTTATGACCACAGACAGTAATGGGACATACATGGATAGACGTGAAATGTAAGTTGTCAAAATATTTATTGCCTTACAATTCTCGGAGGTAGGGGTGTGTTTCCTGGGGTTTCAAAATCTATTTCACTAAAAAGGTTTGTAACAAATCCTGCAAAGTGTTCAGCCCGTACCGGGCGACCTGGCTGTCGTCAGCCTGTGCGTACAAGGAGTGGTGGGCCATTAGCCGAATGTGTGTTAACCGACACGCGTGGAGCAATTCCGCATCCGTCTGCTTCTGTGGCAAAGCGGGTGCCCGCTCCCGTCCTACGGACACGTTCCACAGAGGGGGGAGGCACAATTAGGTTTCCTGAATCCGGGATGTTCGTTTTGAGTTCGTTTTGTGATGCGTCTCCTCATAATTTGAGGCATGGGTAGCGTGTGAATTCCTAGTTAAAATTCTCACAGTTAAAAAGGCAAAACTTCTCCCGAGAAAAAAAATTTCAAATTTGATTGCATAATGAAACGAGGCCTGTTTTTCTGCACAGAAACGATTTGTGGGAATCGTCCTGAATTACAAGCGTGTATACCCAGATGTGTACACTCCAAGTTGGCAGATAGGCTGCAGCAGCAATGTAAAGCATGCTTTAAGGTGAAAGATGGCTGTAACTGTGATGAAAACTTTAAGGTTCGTACTAGATGCTTTTAAAGTAGGATTTTTCACAGGCAGGCGCAGCGGCAATTTTAGAGCCGAGTGGTGCCGAATATTACCCATTTACAGACAGAATTCTCGGTACTGTCTTAGATTTACATCGAATTTCTATCAAATGAGCCACCTAGCCTTCCTATATAGTATATTTTGGTGCCCCGATATTACTTGGCGTATTTCATAAGTATACCTTTTATGGCCGTTTCTCGTGCTTTTCCGAGAGAGCTGCTTTACTTTTTCATAGTTGCACGGTTTTTGAATGCCTCTTCTGCCTTTCAGATCTTCTCTTTCTCCTACGCCTTAAATACTCGTACAAGAACAGGCAGAAAATGTTATGTGCAGCTGTAACGTGCTTTGGGGTTTTTTTTGGTAGGATGAAATGGAAATACTGGGACTGGCGATCCAGAAGTCTGAAGAAGCCACCGTAAAGGACCGTCCCAGTGACTACCGTCGAGTTAGGATTATTAAAAGCACCAAAGCGACACGCTCGTAGAGATGGGGACTACCTCTGGACACGTGTTAATCCCGGTCAGGTGTCCTCGGGATACAGATGGTCTGCGCTTCCTGCTCTGACAAGACAGAAGCGATGAGCTTCAGGATGAGCTCCTGAAGACAAGAAAGAGGCCAGGTGCCGGGGTTCTTGTCTCTTTGTTTGTTTGTTTGTTTGTTTGTTTTGGGCGGGGGGTGGCGGGCGGGCGGGCGGGCGTGTGGCTTCCAAAACAGGGTGCGCGGTTGACTGCAGGTGGCAGCCTGCAGAGCTCTTTTGCTGCCTGACCTCGCCTTTTCTTTGTCACTCCTCTTTCATGGCATCTGCGCTGAAAGCCGGGGCGGTCAACGAAGAGACGTGGACAAAACGGGACGAACCGGCGCCGCTTCTGCCTGTTTTCCAGGCTTTGCCACGAACCAAGGAGCATCATCAGCCTCGTCACTGGTGGCGGCGAGTCCTGAGGTGGCTTAGGTGAGTCGAGCCTTCCAGGAACGTCCGTTGTCCGTAGCCTACGGCGTGTCATTTGGACGTCAGTCGGAAGGAGGTTTCCCTTTCTGAAAGGGAACCGGTTTCTCGTGCCAAGCGGTTGCCTCTCCTGAAGTTCCCACGAGAGGGGATCCTCGGAGACGATGCGCTGGGCAGCAGAAGTCATCAGCGAGGAGACGTCGCGCGCTCTATTAAATAGGGACAAAAAGAAAGACGATGTCCTTCCAAAGGCCCGAGCGCGGCACCTCTTCCGACGGCCGATGGCATGGCCGGCCTTTGGGCTCTGGGTCCCCCGTAACAGCGGGGACACGGCCAAACCCTGTTCCTCTGCGTGTTCGGCACAGCCAAAAGCCTTGGCCGGTCCGCCGGTCGTTTTCGGTAGCCTGGTGGATCGCGGCACCGGGGATTGGATTTCCCCCCGCCAAAAGTACAGCCGTTTGGGGAATCTCTTACCTTCCTGGTTTTTTCTATCGTAAAGGAGACTTTAAAAAAAGGGTTAAAGTCGTATAACGTGCAAACTGACTTGCAGGCTTTAAACGGCAACCGTCCACCGGCTGTAGCCTACAGCGTCTTAGGCGTCCCTAAGCGGCGAGGTATTTGTTCCAAATCTTTGAAAAGAGAGGCGACTGAAGGTAACGGGTTGGGTTTTTGGTTGGGGTTTTTTTCTAGTTTTTTTGTTTTTTGTTTCCCCCCCCCCTTTTCTTTAGGCGGAGCGCTCTGAAGAACCTGATTTCTGCCTGGCTTTCAGCGTCACGTTTCCCCGGCAGTGCGGTAGCATCTCTCTCGGGCAGTGCCGCCGGCCAGATGTCCCTCCTCCTTGGGTAGGAGAGAAAGCAGCCCCCGGTCAAATGACAACTGCGCGTTCTGGAGACGGAGAGCGCAACGGTGGGGGTTCGGAGCTGTGCCAGTTGAATTCGCGCCGAAGAAAAAGTCCGAGGCTTTTCTAGCGTGAGTATTTTTCTTGGCCGTATCTAAACGCGCGCAGAGCTTTCCAGCGGCAGGGAAAGGGAAGGGAGGAGGCGCTTCCCCCCAGCGGGCGGAGGGTTTGTTCCGCTGTTAGGCTGAGAAGGTGTTGCAAGTGGCACGGGTCAGTCTGAATAGGGACCTGAAGCGTCGGGATGGCTCCGGCTTTGGCAGGCCGTGCCGTCTTTGGAGCGGAGCTGTTTCCCCGCAATCCTCCTGTAGCTCAGCTCCTGTCCTGTCCCTCGGCCGGAGGGAATTCCTCTACTCTCTTCGGTGCTCTTTCGTTTGATGATGCTGATCTCCGGTTGGGGTTTGCTGTTTGTTTTGCAGGTGCCTCGTTGTCCGCGTCTCGTGCTGCTCGACAGATGCCCCGGCCCGGGTTTGCAGCCGGTGGTGGAGCCGCCTGAGGGGAAGGGGCCAGCCCTGTGTCTGGTCGTTCGGTGCATTTTTTGGGGCGAATTAAAAAAAACGGTGTGTGTGGGGGGGGTGGTGGTGGTGTGATGATGTCATTTGGGGCAGCCGGATGTCAGCGGGGGAGCGACGGTGCGGCGGAGGAGCAGGTGAGTGGGGGTTAAGTGGGGTTCCCCCCACAAGAGGGTGGGTCACGGCCCCCAAACGCCTGAAAACTTGGTGCGGGGCAGGTGGTTGGGGTTTTGGGCGGTGGTGTTTAAAAAATGTTAAAAGCTGTATATGCGGGGGTGAGGCATTGGAGTAGAGAACAATCTCTCATTTTTCTGTGTGTTGAAAAATAATATTCCCTTACGTATATAAAAGGAGTTCCAAATACCAACCCGTATCTCTAAGGATTCTGTATTATTTAATGGGAGTTTAGACGACGGAAAGATTTTTTAAAAGATTTATTTATAAAGAGAGATTGAAGCGTCAAAGCGGATGTCTGGACAGGTCGCTAGTCCAATTGGATGTTGTCTATCGTGCGTGTTAATCTGTAAGTCTAAACAGATGTGACTCTTAGCAGACGTTCTGTCGAAGTGTATCAAGAGCATCCGTTTTCCCTAAGTCTTACCCACGGGTCGGTCAGTGCGGAGGCGTAAACGCCTGTGCTGTAGATGGTTCCAGACTGCAAAGAGAGCCTATCGCTAGAAGGGATTTCCAAACTGGCCCTCCCCTCTGCTCTCTCTTGCCGGCGTCCAAGCGCTTTCAAAAGCGCTTTAAGCAGGAGTGTTGATTCCCAGGAGGATAGGGAAGCTCTACAGAGAGACTTAGGTAGATTGGATCGTTGGGCCAACATCAGTGGTATGAGTTTCAACAAGGGCGAGCGCCAGGTTCTGCGCGTGGGCCACAATAACCCCGAGCAGCGCTACAGGCTTGGGGAAACGTGGCTGGAAAACCACCTGGAAGAAAGAGACCTGGGGGTTCTAATGGACAAGCGGCTGAACGTGAGCCGGCAGTGTGCCCAGGTGGCCACGAAAGCCAACGGCATCCTGGCTTGTATTAGAAACAGCGTGAGCAGCAGAAGTAGGGAGGCGATTGTGCCCCTGTACTCGGCACTGGTGAGGCCGCACCTGGAGTATTGCGTCCGGTTTTGGGCACCTCAATCCAAGAGAGATGTCGAGGTGCTGGAGCGAGTGCAGAGGAGGGCAACGAAGCTGGTGAAGGGCCTGGAAAACAAATCCTATGAAGAGCGGTTGAAGGAGCTGGGACTGTTTAGTATGAGGAAGAGGGGGCTGAGGGGAGACCTCGTCACTCTCTAAACCTACTTGAAAGGACACTGTAGAGAGGTCGGTGCTGGTCTCCTGGCACGGGTAGGTAATGACAGAACGAGAGGGAACGGCTTCAAGCTCCAACAGGGTAGGTTTAGACTGGACATTAGGAAAGAATGTTTCACAGAGGGAGTGGTCGGGCATTGGAACAGGCTACCCAGGGAGGTGGTCGAGTCACCATCCCTGGATGTGTTTAAGAACCGTTGAGATGTGGTGTTGGGGGATATGGTGTAGGGGAGAACTTTGTAGAGTAGGGTAGATGGTTGGACTCGATGATGCCAAGGGTCTCTTGCAACCTAGACGATTCTATGATTCTATGAAAAGCAGCCCCTTCCCCCGTTTCCCCTCCCGCCCTGGGGAGCTGGATCGGTGCAGCGGGACAGGAGGAAAAAAACGCAGCCCCGTTTTCCTGCAGGGACGCAAAGCTCCCCGATGTCTCTGTGGTGGATAAGGCGGCACCCCCGCCTGCCTTCCTGGACGCCGGCGGACTGGCTGCTGTCGCCCCCACGGCCCCCGGGGCCACGCGCAGAGCGCCGCGGCGTCCCTGGGGCTGGTTGCGGGGCGAACACCGGAGGTTTTTGGCGCCGAGGCGACGGCTGCGGCTGCCCGGACTGCGAGCGGGGACAGGGCAGAGAGCGGGAAGGCCTGCCCGCCGGTAAGTGGTCACGGTCCCTGGGTGGAGGGAAGCGGGCTGAGAGCGGTCACCGCTCATGGCCCCGGTGAGGTCTCAGAGGGGGACAAGGAAGGGGGCGTGGGCGCTGCCCGGTGCTTTCCGCCCGCTGCGGACCGGTCCGCAGCGATTTCTGGGCTGGCCGCCGTTTTCCCCCCGGCCCCCTCCGGTTCCGGAGCGGCTCGGCCCGCCCATACCGCGCGCCCATTGGTCGCGGTGCCGTAAGCGGCGTCCGTCCTCTAGGAGCCCCCGTCCCATTGGTCGATCGCGCCGTCAATCTCCAGCGCCTCCCAGTCCGGCCAATCGGAGCGCGGCAGGCGATCCGACCAATCGGAGCGGGGCGGTCGCGTTGTGATTGGCTCGTCCTCCTGTCAATCCGCCCGGGGGGCGGTTGCCATGGTGAGGAAGCCCCGCCCGGTCGCGCATGCGCAGTAGTAAGGACGGCGCCGTCCTCACTACTGCGCATGCGCCACCGGGCGGGGCGTCCTCACCATGGCAACCGCCCCCCGGCGGATTGACAGGAGGACGAGCCAATCACAGCGCGACCGCCGCGCTCCGATTGGTCGGATCGCCTGCCGCGCTCCGATTGGCCGGACTGGGAGGCGCTGGAGATTGACGGCGCGACCGGCCAATGGGACGGGCTCCCCGAGGACGGAAGCCGCTTCCGGCGCCGTGACCAATGGGCGCGCCGCATGGGCGGGCCGAGCCGCTCCGGAAGCGGAGGGGGCCGGGGGAAAATGGCGGCGCGCGCAGAAGCGGCTGCGGCGCGGCGCGGACCGGACCGCACCGGACCGGCGCGGGCGGAAAGCACCGGGCAGCCGGACAGCGTCGCGGTGCCGCTGGACAGCGTCGCGGTGCCGCTGGACAGCGTCGCGAGGCAGCTGGACAGCGTCGCGGCCAGCGGGGGGGCGCGGGGAAGGCGGCCGGGGTCCCGAGGCGGCTCCGAGGGGAGACGGCGTTGCGGGGGGGCGGGCTGAGGCGTCTGGGGAGGTGCTCGCGGCTCCCGGGGCTGGCAAACGGGCTCGCGTGGCTGGTGTTGGGGCTTCAGCCGGAGAGGGAGTCGTGTGGCTTTGGGCTGAGGGGCGGGGGTGGAGTCCGGCGTTTTGGGGACTTGAGCAGAGGCTCAGCGGCTGGGTTTTGGGGCTCGGAAGGGGGCAGTAAGTGATGCGGTTCGGGGGCGGAGAGCAGAAGCCGTTTTGGCTGGTTCTGCAGGGGGGGTGGGCAGGAGGGCGTTGGGGGCTGCGGGGGAAAGCAGGGGCTGGGCGGGCTGCGGGGTGCTCAAACAGCAGGTGAGGTTTTCAAATCTGCAACTTGTAACTGTTGCAGCTTTATTCTGGCTTCCTCCATTTTTGCAAAAGCTTCTGTTGCTAGACAGAGCATTCCTCTGTGTATCAGCTACTTGAGCTAGTTTATTTCAATGCGTCTGATCAGGTTTGTCTGTTCAGCAAAGTGGCATTTAAAGGTGACGTTTCACCGGATGCCAGCGGCTGTGCCTTATTTCCAGTATAAAGATGTATTCCCCAAATATCAGAGTGGGATATAACAACTGCAGCTGGTCAAAAGTAACACTGAAATGCAAAATTTAGAATTTCTTTTTTCCCATTGGCTCCTCCTCAGTATGAACACAAAGTTAATTTCTATTCTTAATTCCTATTTATGCTACATATATGAAGGATGAACGCGAGGAAAGGAGACCATAAAATACTGGCCTATTGCTATTTGTATGCTGTGCTTTGAACAGAAGAGACAAAACTGTCCTTTTTGTGAAATAATACTGGCTGTATCAGTGCCGTCCTCGTGTTTTTCTTCAAAAATGTGAGATTTGTTGCCCCGAATGGTGAGAGTAGTTTTTGTTAATGGAAGTCGCAAGAGGTTCTGCCACCTTAAAAACCATAGAATCGTAGAATGGTTAGAATTGGAAGGGACCTTCAAGATCATCGTGTTGCAGCCCCCCTGCCTTGGGCAGGGACGCCTCCACTAGAGCGGGTTGCTCAAAGCCCCGTCCAGCCTGGCCTTAAACACTTCCAGGGATGGGGCATCCACAGCTTCCCCGGGCAACCTGTTCCAGTGCCTCACCACCCTCACGGTAAAGAATTTCCTCCTAACATCTAGTCTGAATCTCCCCTCTTCCGATTTAAAACCGTTACCCCTTGTCCTGTCGCTACCTTTCCCGACAGAGAGTCCCTCTCCGGCTCTCCCGTAGGCTCCCTTCAGATATTGGAAGGCTGCTCTGAGGTCTCCCCGGAGCCTTCTCTTCTCCAGGCTGAACAACCCCAGCTCTCTCAGTCTCTCTTCACAGGGGAGGTGCTCCGTCCCTCCGATGGTTTTCGTGGCCCTCCGCTGGGCCCCTTCCAACAGGTCCACGTCCTTCCCGTGTCGAGGACTCCAAAGCTGGACACCGTACGCCAGGTGGGGTCTCGCGCGCGCAGAGTAGAGGGGGGTAGAATCGCCTCCCGTGACCCGCTGGCCACGCTTCTCTTGATGCAGCCCAGGGTGGGGTTGGCTTTCTGGGCTGCCAGCGCGCGTTGCCGGCTCGTACTGACATGTAATAATGCTACTGACGTACCGTTAGCAGCCTCGTGTTAAAAGAAGCAAGAAGCTGTAATATCCTTAATTTAGACAGTTTTTACGTGAAATGGTGCATCCTCACTGTTTTGTCACTTTCAGGAGCGAGCAATTGACCGAGAGCACGAGAGAGACCTTTTCCAGCAAGAGATAGGGAAGCCGGAACAACAGCTTAAGGTTCCACAAAGGATTCGGCCTGTCAGCGAGCATCAAACCGGAGAGGTAACGCGCGCTATTGCTTGTACTCAAGGGATCTAAATGGTACGCTGACAGCCGTTCGGATACCCTAGGGAAGCTGTTTTATGGTGTCCCTAACCTGCATCCGTTCGCAAGGCAGGAAAGGAAATCCCCCGAGATGCAAGGCTACGGTGTCGGGGGAACGTGGGGAAAGTGTGTTCTGGGTGTTTTTTGAGTCGGTCGGTTGGATGTTTTTAGTAGCAGACACACAGAAGCCTCGTAACTTTCAAAAAGACTCCCTCGCGTAACTTAATTTAGAAAATGGGGTTTTCAAAAGCCCGTGGAAACATTCAGGACTCCTGTAGCGATTCCCCCTGCTCTTGTGTCCTTTTGTGACATCCTGTTGGTAGCACGGGTACGGGCACCGCAGGAACGCAGTGACCAAGGGGTCACAGCCGAGACGTAGCGGCGCTCTCTGCGTGCGCCTCCCCGGGAGACGTCTGTCTCCCCTGAAACGATCTGGTGACCGCAGAAGGGCAGCTCGAGGAAGTCACAGCAACCTCTTAGGCCCAGCAAAAGCCAGAAAAGCGACAGCGGTGCAAACGCTGTGTATTGTGAAGCTTTTTGCCTGTTTTGTTTGGTGACCTTTGGGTCAATTAAACTGCATTTTATTTTTTGGTGGGTTTTCTCCTGTCTTGCTTTTAGAGCAAGGCTGATATTTTTGCGTGATTCTCTCGCCCGATTTTCAGTCTTCAGCTTCTTCTCAGGTGGCACTGCGATTTTCAAAGAAAAGCTCTTCCTTTCGGTTCAGTTCAGTTGCTGTCGTTCGGTTCTTAAATGGTAGCAACGTTTAGTATTCTATATTAGATAGTTTATGACCACAGACAGTAATGGGACATACATGGATAGACGTGAAATGTAAGTTGTCAAAATATTTATTGCCTTACAATTCTCGGAGGTAGGGGTGTGTTTCCTGGGGTTTCAAAATCTATTTCACTAAAAAGGTTTGTAACAAATCCTGCAAAGTGTTCAGCCCGTACCGGGCGACCTGGCTGTCGTCAGCCTGTGCGTACAAGGAGTGGTGGGCCATTAGCCGAATGTGTGTTAACCGACACGCGTGGAGCAATTCCGCATCCGTCTGCTTCTGTGGCAAAGCGGGTGCCCGCTCCCGTCCTACGGACACGTTCCACAGAGGGGGGAGGCACAATTAGGTTTCCTGAATCCGGGATGTTCGTTTTGAGTTCGTTTTGTGATGCGTCTCCTCATAATTTGAGGCATGGGTAGCGTGTGAATTCCTAGTTAAAATTCTCACAGTTAAAAAGGCAAAACTTCTCCCGAGAAAAAAAATTTCAAATTTGATTGCATAATGAAACGAGGCCTGTTTTTCTGCACAGAAACGATTTGTGCGAATCGTCCTGAATTACAAGCGTGTATACCCAGATGTGTACACTCCAAGTTGGCAGATAGGCTGCAGCAGCAATGTAAAGCATGCTTTAAGGTGAAAGATGGCTGTAACTGTGATGAAAACTTTAAGGTTCGTACTAGATGCTTTTAAAGTAGGATTTTTCACAGGCAGGCGCAGCGGCAATTTTAGAGCCGAGTGGTGCCGAATATTACCCATTTACAGACAGAATTCTCGGTACTGTCTTAGATTTACATCGAATTTCTATCAAATGAGCCACCTAGCCTTCCTATATAGTATATTTTGGTGCCCCGATATTACTTGGCGTATTTCATAAGTATACCTTTTATGGCCGTTTCTCGTGCTTTTCCGAGAGAGCTGCTTTACTTTTTCATAGTTGCACGGTTTTTGAATGCCTCTTCTGCCTTTCAGATCTTCTCTTTCTCCTACGCCTTAAATACTCGTACAAGAACAGGCAGAAAATGTTATGTGCAGCTGTAACGTGCTTTGGGGTTTTTTTTGGTAGGATGAAATGGAAATACTGGGACTGGCGATCCAGAAGTCTGAAGAAGCCACCGTAAAGGACCGTCCCAGTGACTACCGTCGAGTTAGGATTATTAAAAGCACCAAAGCGACACGCTCGTAGAGATGGGGACTACCTCTGGACACGTGTTAATCCCGGTCAGGTGTCCTCGGGATACAGATGGTCTGCGCTTCCTGCTCTGACAAGACAGAAGCGATGAGCTTCAGGATGAGCTCCTGAAGACAAGAAAGAGGCCAGGTGCCGGGGTTCTTGTCTCTTTGTTTGTTTGTTTGTTTGTTTGTTTTGGGCGGGGGGTGGCGGGCGGGCGGGCGGGCGTGTGGCTTCCAAAACAGGGTGCGCGGTTGACTGCAGGTGGCAGCCTGCAGAGCTCTTTTGCTGCCTGACCTCGCCTTTTCTTTGTCACTCCTCTTTCATGGCATCTGCGCTGAAAGCCGGGGCGGTCAACGAAGAGACGTGGACAAAACGGGACGAACCGGCGCCGCTTCTGCCTGTTTTCCAGGCTTTGCCACGAACCAAGGAGCATCATCAGCCTCGTCACTGGTGGCGGCGAGTCCTGAGGTGGCTTAGGTGAGTCGAGCCTTCCAGGAACGTCCGTTGTCCGTAGCCTACGGCGTGTCATTTGGACGTCAGTCGGAAGGAGGTTTCCCTTTCTGAAAGGGAACCGGTTTCTCGTGCCAAGCGGTTGCCTCTCCTGAAGTTCCCACGAGAGGGGATCCTCGGAGACGATGCGCTGGGCAGCAGAAGTCATCAGCGAGGAGACGTCGCGCGCTCTATTAAATAGGGACAAAAAGAAAGACGATGTCCTTCCAAAGGCCCGAGCGCGGCACCTCTTCCGACGGCCGATGGCATGGCCGGCCTTTGGGCTCTGGGTCCCCCGTAACAGCGGGGACACGGCCAAACCCTGTTCCTCTGCGTGTTCGGCACAGCCAAAAGCCTTGGCCGGTCCGCCGGTCGTTTTCGGTAGCCTGGTGGATCGCGGCACCGGGGATTGGATTTCCCCCCGCCAAAAGTACAGCCGTTTGGGGAATCTCTTACCTTCCTGGTTTTTTCTATCGTAAAGGAGACTTTAAAAAAAGGGTTAAAGTCGTATAACGTGCAAACTGACTTGCAGGCTTTAAACGGCAACCGTCCACCGGCTGTAGCCTACAGCGTCTTAGGCGTCCCTAAGCGGCGAGGTATTTGTTCCAAATCTTTGAAAAGAGAGGCGACTGAAGGTAACGGGTTGGGTTTTTGGTTGGGGTTTTTTTCTAGTTTTTTTGTTTTTTGTTTCCCCCCCCCCCTTTTCTTTAGGCGGAGCGCTCTGAAGAACCTGATTTCTGCCTGGCTTTCAGCGTCACGTTTCCCCGGCAGTGCGGTAGCATCTCTCTCGGGCAGTGCCGCCGGCCAGATGTCCCTCCTCCTTGGGTAGGAGAGAAAGCAGCCCCCGGTCAAATGACAACTGCGCGTTCTGGAGACGGAGAGCGCAACGGTGGGGGTTCGGAGCTGTGCCAGTTGAATTCGCGCCGAAGAAAAAGTCCGAGGCTTTTCTAGCGTGAGTATTTTTCTTGGCCGTATCTAAACGCGCGCAGAGCTTTCCAGCGGCAGGGAAAGGGAAGGGAGGAGGCGCTTCCCCCCAGCGGGCGGAGGGTTTGTTATGCTGTTAGGCTGAGAAGGTGTTGCAAGTGGCACGGGTCAGTCTGAATAGGGACCTGAAGCGTCGGGATGGCTCCGGCTTTGGCAGGCCGTGCCGTCTTTGGAGCGGAGCTGTTTCCCCGCAATCCTCCTGTAGCTCAGCTCCTGTCCTGTCCCTCGGCCGGAGGGAATTCCTCTACTCTCTTCGGTGCTCTTTCGTTTGATGATGCTGATCTCCGGTTGGGGTTTGCTGTTTGTTTTGCAGGTGCCTCGTTGTCCGCGTCTCGTGCTGCTCGACAGATGCCCCGGCCCGGGTTTGCAGCCGGTGGTGGAGCCGCCTGAGGGGAAGGGGCCAGCCCTGTGTCTGGTCGTTCGGTGCATTTTTTGGGGCGAATTAAAAAAAACGGTGTGTGTGGGGGGGGTGGTGGTGGTGTGATGATGTCATTTGGGGCAGCCGGATGTCAGCGGGGGAGCGACGGTGCGGCGGAGGAGCAGGTGAGTGGGGGTTAAGTGGGGTTCCCCCCACAAGAGGGTGGGTCACGGCCCCCAAACGCCTGAAAACTTGGTGCGGGGCAGGTGGTTGGGGTTTTGGGCGGTGGTGTTTAAAAAATGTTAAAAGCTGTATATGCGGGGGTGAGGCATTGGAGTAGAGAACAATCTCTCATTTTTCTGTGTGTTGAAAAATAATATTCCCTTACGTATATAAAAGGAGTTCCAAATACCAACCCGTATCTCTAAGGATTCTGTATTATTTAATGGGAGTTTAGACGACGGAAAGATTTTTTAAAAGATTTATTTATAAAGAGAGATTGAAGCGTCAAAGCGGATGTCTGGACAGGTCGCTAGTCCAATTGGATGTTGTCTATCGTGCGTGTTAATCTGTAAGTCTAAACAGATGTGACTCTTAGCAGACGTTCTGTCGAAGTGTATCAAGAGCATCCGTTTTCCCTAAGTCTTACCCACGGGTCGGTCAGTGCGGAGGCGTAAACGCCTGTGCTGTAGATGGTTCCAGACTGCAAAGAGAGCCTATCGCTAGAAGGGATTTCCAAACTGGCCCTCCCCTCTGCTCTCTCTTGCCGGCGTCCAAGCGCTTTCAAAAGCGCTTTAAGCAGGAGTGTTGATTCCCAGGAGGATAGGGAAGCTCTACAGAGAGACTTAGGTAGATTGGATCGTTGGGCCAACATCAGTGGTATGAGTTTCAACAAGGGCAAGTGCCAGGTTCTGCGCGTGGGCCACAATAACCCCGAGCAGCGCTACAGGCTTGGGGAAACGTGGCTGGAAAACCACCTGGAAGAAAGAGACCTGGGGGTGCTAATGGACAAGCGGCTGAACGTGAGCCGGCAGTGTGCCCAGGTGGCCACGAAAGGCAACGGCATCCTGGCTTGTATTAGAAACAGCGTGAGCAGCAGAAGTAGGGAGGCGATTGTGCCCCTGTACTCGGCACTGGTGAGGCCACACCTGGAGTATTGCGTCCGGTTTTGGGCACCTCAATCCAAGAGAGATGTCGAGGTGCTGGAGCGAGTGCAGAGGAGGGCAACGAAGCTGGTGAAGGGCCTGGAAAACAAATCCTATGAAGAGCGGTTGAAGGAGCTGGGACTGTTTAGTATGAGGAAGAGGGGGCTGAGGGGAGACCTCGTCACTCTCTTAACACTACTTGAAAGGACACTGTAGAGAGGTCGGTGCTGGTCTCCTGGCACAGGTAGGTAACGACAGAACGAGAGGGAACGGCTTCAAGCTCCAACAGGGTAGGTTTAGACTGGACATTAGGAAAGAATGTTTCACAGAGGGAGTGGTCGGGCATTGGAACAGGCTACCCAGGGAGGTGGTCGAGTCACCATCCCTGGATGTGTTTAAGAACCGTTGAGATGTGGTGTTGGGGGATATGGTGTAGGGGAGAACTTTGTAGAGTAGGGTAGATGGTTGGACTCGATGATGCCAAGGGTCTCTTGCAACCTAGACGATTCTATGATTCTATGAAAAGCAGCCCCTTCCCCCGTTTCCCCTCCCGCCCTGGGGAGCTGGATCGGTGCAGCGGGACAGGAGGAAAAAAACGCAGCCCCGTTTTCCTGCAGGGACGCAAAGCTCCCCGATGTCTCTGTGGTGGATAAGGCGGCACCCCCGCCTGCCTTCCTGGACGCCGGCGGACTGGCTGCTGTCGCCCCCACGGCCCCCGGGGCCACGCGCAGAGCGCCGCGGCGTCCCTGGGGCTGGTTGCGGGGCGAACACCGGAGGTTTTTGGCGCCGAGGCGACGGCTGCGGCTGCCCGGACTGCGAGCGGGGACAGGGCAGAGAGCGGGAAGGCCTGCCCGCCGGTAAGTGGTCACGGTCCCTGGGTGGAGGGAAGCGGGCTGAGAGCGGTCACCGCTCATGGCCCCGGTGAGGTCTCAGAGGGGGACAAGGAAGGGGGCGTGGGCGCTGCCCGGTGCTTTCCGCCCGCTGCGGACCGGTCCGCAGCGATTTCTGGGCTGGCCGCCGTTTTCCCCCGGCCCCCTCCGGTTCCGGAGCGGCTCGGCCCGCCCATACCGCGCGCCCATTGGTCGCGGTGCCGTAAGCGGCGTCCGTCCTCTAGGAGCCCCCGTCCCATTGGTCGATCGCGCCGTCAATCTCCAGCGCCTCCCAGTCCGGCCAATCGGAGCGCGGCAGGCGATCCGACCAATCGGAGCGGGGCGGTCGCGTTGTGATTGGCTCGTCCTCCTGTCAATCCGCCCGGGGGCGGTTGCCATGGTGAGGAAGCCCCGCCCGGTCGCGCATGCGCAGTAGTAAGGACGGCGCCGCCCTCACTACTGCGCATGCGCCACCGGGCGGGGCGTCCTCACCATGGCAACCGCCCCCCGGCGGATTGACAGGAGGACGAGCCAATCACAGCGCGACCGCCGCGCTCCGATTGGTCGGATCGCCTGCCGCGCTCCGATTGGCCGGGGTGGGAGGCGCTGAAGATTGACGGCGCGACCGGCCAATGGGACGGGCTCCCCGAGGACGGAAGCCGCTTCCGGCGCCGTGACCAATGGGCGCGCCGCATGGGCGGGCCGAGCCGCTCCGGAAGCGGAGGGGGCCGGGGGAAAATGGCGGCGCGCGCAGAAGCGGCTGCGGCGCGGCGCGGACCGGACCGCACCGGACCGGCGCGGGCGGAAAGCACCGGGCAGCCGGACAGCGTCGCGGTGCCGCTGGACAGCGTCGCGGTGCCGCTGGACAGCGTCGCGGCCAGCGGGGGGGCGCGGGGAAGGCGGCCGGGGTCCCGAGGCGGCTCCGAGGGGAGACGGCGTTGCGGGGGGGCGGGCTGAGGCGTCTGGGGAGGTGCTCGCGGCTCCCGGGGCTGGCAAACGGGCTCGCGTGGCTGGTGTTGGGGCTTCAGCCGGAGAGGGAGTCGTGTGGCTTTGGGCTGAGGGGCGGGGGTGGAGTCCGGCGTTTTGGGGACTTGAGCAGAGGCTCAGCGGCTGGGTTTTGGGGCTCGGAAGGGGGCAGTAAGTGATGCGGTTCGGGGGCGGAGAGCAGAAGCCGTTTTGGCTGGTTCTGCAGGGGGGGTGGGCAGGAGGGCGTTGGGGGCTGCGGGGGAAAGCAGGGGCTGGGCGGGCTGCGGGGTGCTCAAACAGCAGGTGAGGTTTTCAAATCTGCAACTTGTAACTGTTGCAGCTTTATTCTGGCTTCCTCCATTTTTGCAAAAGCTTCTGTTGCTAGACAGAGCATTCCTCTGTGTATCAGCTACTTGAGCTAGTTTATTTCAATGCGTCTGATCAGGTTTGTCTGTTCAGCAAAGTGGCATTTAAAGGTGACGTTTCACCGGATGCCAGCGGCTGTGCCTTATTTCCAGTATAAAGATGTATTCCCCAAATATCAGAGTGGGATATAACAACTGCAGCTGGTCAAAAGTAACACTGAAATGCAAAATTTAGAATTTCTTTTTTCCCATTGGCTCCTCCTCAGTATGAACACAAAGTTAATTTCTATTCTTAATTCCTATTTATGCTACATATATGAAGGATGAACGCGAGGAAAGGAGACCATAAAATACTGGCCTATTGCTATTTGTATGCTGTGCTTTGAACAGAAGAGACAAAACTGTCCTTTTTGTGAAATAATACTGGCTGTATCAGTGCCGTCCTCGTGTTTTTCTTCAAAAATGTGAGATTTGTTGCCCCGAATGGTGAGAGTAGTTTTTGTTAATGGAAGTCGCAAGAGGTTCTGCCACCTTAAAAACCATAGAATCGTAGAATGGTTAGAATTGGAAGGGACCTTCAAGATCATCGTGTTGCAGCCCCCCTGCCTTGGGCAGGGACGCCTCCACTAGAGCGGGTTGCTCAAAGCCCCGTCCAGCCTGGCCTTAAACACTTCCAGGGATGGGGCATCCACAGCTTCCCCGGGCAACCTGTTCCAGTGCCTCACCACCCTCACGGTAAAGAATTTCCTCCTAACATCTAGTCTGAATCTCCCCTCTTCCGATTTAAAACCGTTACCCCTTGTCCTGTCGCTACCTTTCCCGACAGAGAGTCCCTCTCCGGCTCTCCCGTAGGCTCCCTTCAGATATTGGAAGGCTGCTCTGAGGTCTCCCCGGAGCCTTCTCTTCTCCAGGCTGAACAACCCCAGCTCTCTCAGTCTCTCTTCACAGGGGAGGTGCTCCGTCCCTCCGATGGTTTTCGTGGCCCTCCGCTGGGCCCCTTCCAACAGGTCCACGTCCTTCCCGTGTCGAGGACTCCAAAGCTGGACACCGTACGCCAGGTGGGGTCTCGCGCGCGCAGAGTAGAGGGGGGTAGAATCGCCTCCCGTGACCCGCTGGCCACGCTTCTCTTGATGCAGCCCAGGGTGGGGTTGGCTTTCTGGGCTGCCAGCGCGCGTTGCCGGCTCGTACTGACATGTAATAATGCTACTGACGTACCGTTAGCAGCCTCGTGTTAAAAGAAGCAAGAAGCTGTAATATCCTTAATTTAGACAGTTTTTACGTGAAATGGTGCATCCTCACTGTTTTGTCACTTTCAGGAGCGAGCAATTGACCGAGAGCACGAGAGAGACCTTTTCCAGCAAGAGATAGGGAAGCCGGAACAACAGCTTAAGGTTCCACAAAGGATTCGGCCTGTCAGCGAGCATCAAACCGGAGAGGTAACGCGCGCTATTGCTTGTACTCAAGGGATCTAAATGGTACGCTGACAGCCGTTCGGATACCCTAGGGAAGCTGTTTTATGGTGTCCCTAACCTGCATCCGTTCGCAAGGCAGGAAAGGAAATCCCCCGAGATGCAAGGCTACGGTGTCGGGGGAACGTGGGGAAAGTGTGTTCTGGGTGTTTTTTGAGTCGGTCGGTTGGATGTTTTTAGTAGCAGACACACAGAAGCCTCGTAACTTTCAAAAAGACTCCCTCGCGTAACTTAATTTAGAAAATGGGGTTTTCAAAAGCCCGTGGAAACATTCAGGACTCCTGTAGCGATTCCCCCTGCTCTTGTGTCCTTTTGTGACATCCTGTTGGTAGCACGGGTACGGGCACCGCAGGAACGCAGTGACCAAGGGGTCACAGCCGAGACGTAGCGGCGCTCTCTGCGTGCGCCTCCCCGGGAGACGTCTGTCTCCCCTGAAACGATCTGGTGACCGCAGAAGGGCAGCTCGAGGAAGTCACAGCAACCTCTTAGGCCCAGCAAAAGCCAGAAAAGCGACAGCGGTGCAAACGCTGTGTATTGTGAAGCTTTTTGCCTGTTTTGTTTGGTGACCTTTGGGTCAATTAAACTGCATTTTATTTTTTGGTGGGTTTTCTCCTGTCTTGCTTTTAGAGCAAGGCTGATATTTTTGCGTGATTCTCTCGCCCGATTTTCAGTCTTCAGCTTCTTCTCAGGTGGCACTGCGATTTTCAAAGAAAAGCTCTTCCTTTCGGTTCAGTTCAGTTGCTGTCGTTCGGTTCTTAAATGGTAGCAACGTTTAGTATTCTATATTAGATAGTTTATGACCACAGACAGTAATGGGACATACATGGATAGACGTGAAATGTAAGTTGTCAAAATATTTATTGCCTTACAATTCTCGGAGGTAGGGGTGTGTTTCCTGGGGTTTCAAAATCTATTTCACTAAAAAGGTTTGTAACAAATCCTGCAAAGTGTTCAGCCCGTACCGGGCGACCTGGCTGTCGTCAGCCTCTGCGTACAAGGAGTGGTGGGCCATTAGCCGAATGTGTGTTAACCGACACGCGTGGAGCAATTCCGCATCCGTCTGCTTCTGTGGCAAAGCGGGTGCCCGCTCCCGTCCTACGGACACGTTCCACAGAGGGGGGAGGCACAATTAGGTTTCCTGAATCCGGGATGTTCGTTTTGAGTTCGTTTTGTGATGCGTCTCCTCATAATTTGAGGCATGGGTAGCGTGTGAATTCCTAGTTAAAATTCTCACAGTTAAAAAGGCAAAACTTCTCCCGAGAAAAAAAATTTCAAATTTGATTGCATAATGAAACGAGGCCTGTTTTTCTGCACAGAAACGATTTGTGCAAATCGTCCTGAATTACAAGCGTGTATACCCAGATGTGTACACTCCAAGTTGGCAGATAGGCTGCAGCAGCAATGTAAAGCATGCTTTAAGGTGAAAGATGGCTGTAACTGTGATGAAAACTTTAAGGTTCGTACTAGATGCTTTTAAAGTAGGATTTTTCACAGGCAGGCGCAGCGGCAATTTTAGAGCCGAGTGGTGCCGAATATTACCCATTTACAGACAGAATTCTCGGTACTGTCTTAGATTTACATCGAATTTCTATCAAATGAGCCACCTAGCCTTCCTATATAGTATATTTTGGTGCCCCGATATTACTTGGCGTATTTCATAAGTATACCTTTTATGGCCGTTTCTCGTGCTTTTCCGAGAGAGCTGCTTTACTTTTTCATAGTTGCACGGTTTTTGAATGCCTCTTCTGCCTTTCAGATCTTCTCTTTCTCCTACGCCTTAAATACTCGTACAAGAACAGGCAGAAAATGTTATGTGCAGCTGTAACGTGCTTTGGGGTTTTTTTTGGTAGGATGAAATGGAAATACTGGGACTGGCGATCCAGAAGTCTGAAGAAGCCACCGTAAAGGACCGTCCCAGTGACTACCGTCGAGTTAGGATTATTAAAAGCACCAAAGCGACACGCTCGTAGAGATGGGGACTACCTCTGGACACGTGTTAATCCCGGTCAGGTGTCCTCGGGATACAGATGGTCTGCGCTTCCTGCTCTGACAAGACAGAAGCGATGAGCTTCAGGATGAGCTCCTGAAGACAAGAAAGAGGCCAGGTGCCGGGGTTCTTGTCTCTTTGTTTGTTTGTTTGTTTGTTTGTTTTGGGCGGGGGGTGGGCGGGCGGGCGGGCGTGTGGCTTCCAAAACAGGGTGCGCGGTTGACTGCAGGTGGCAGCCTGCAGAGCTCTTTTGCTGCCTGACCTCGCCTTTTCTTTGTCACTCCTCTTTCATGGCATCTGCGCTGAAAGCCGGGGCGGTCAACGAAGAGACGTGGACAAAACGGGACGAACCGGCGCCGCTTCTGCCTGTTTTCCAGGCTTTGCCACGAACCAAGGAGCATCATCAGCCTCGTCACTGGTGGCGGCGAGTCCTGAGGTGGCTTAGGTGAGTCGAGCCTTCCAGGAACGTCCGTTGTCCGTAGCCTACGGCGTGTCATTTGGACGTCAGTCGGAAGGAGGTTTCCCTTTCTGAAAGGGAACCGGTTTCTCGTGCCAAGCGGTTGCCTCTCCTGAAGTTCCCACGAGAGGGGATCCTCGGAGACGATGCGCTGGGCAGCAGAAGTCATCAGCGAGGAGACGTCGCGCGCTCTATTAAATAGGGACAAAAAGAAAGACGATGTCCTTCCAAAGGCCCGAGCGCGGCACCTCTTCCGACGGCCGATGGCATGGCCGGCCTTTGGGCTCTGGGTCCCCCGTAACAGCGGGGACACGGCCAAACCCTGTTCCTCTGCGTGTTCGGCACAGCCAAAAGCCTTGGCCGGTCCGCCGGTCGTTTTCGGTAGCCTGGTGGATCGCGGCACCGGGGATTGGATTTCCCCCCGCCAAAAGTACAGCCGTTTGGGGAATCTCTTACCTTCCTGGTTTTTTCTATCGTAAAGGAGACTTTAAAAAAAGGGTTAAAGTCGTATAACGTGCAAACTGACTTGCAGGCTTTAAACGGCAACCGTCCACCGGCTGTAGCCTACAGCGTCTTAGGCGTCCCTAAGCGGCGAGGTATTTGTTCCAAATCTTTGAAAAGAGAGGCGACTGAAGGTAACGGGTTGGGTTTTTGGTTGGGGTTTTTTTCTAGTTTTTTTGTTTTTTGTTTCCCCCCCCCCCTTTTCTTTAGGCGGAGCGCTCTGAAGAACCTGATTTCTGCCTGGCTTTCAGCGTCACGTTTCCCCGGCAGTGTGGTAGCATCTCTCTCGGGCAGTGCCGCCGGCCAGATGTCCCTCCTCCTTGGGTAGGAGAGAAAGCAGCCCCCGGTCAAATGACAACTGCGCGTTCTGGAGACGGAGAGCGCAACGGTGGGGGTTCGGAGCTGTGCCAGTTGAATTCGCGCCGAAGAAAAAGTCCGAGGCTTTTCTAGCGTGAGTATTTTTCTTGGCCGTATCTAAACGCGCGCAGAGCTTTCCAGCGGCAGGGAAAGGGAAGGGAGGAGGCGCTTCCCCCCAGCGGGCGGAGGGTTTGTTACGCTGTTAGGCTGAGAAGGTGTTGCAAGTGGCACGGGTCAGTCTGAATAGGGACCTGAAGCGTCGGGATGGCTCCGGCTTTGGCAGGCCGTGCCATCTTTGGAGCGGAGCTGTTTCCCCGCAATCCTCCTGTAGCTCAGCTCCTGTCCTGTCCCTCGGCCGGAGGGAATTCCTCTACTCTCTTCGGTGCTCTTTCGTTTGATGATGCTGATCTCCGGTTGGGGTTTGCTGTTTGTTTTGCAGGTGCCTCGTTGTCCGCGTCTCGTGCTGCTCGACAGATGCCCCGGCCCGGGTTTGCAGCCGGTGGTGGAGCCGCCTGAGGGGAAGGGGCCAGCCCTGTGTCTGGTCGTTCGGTGCATTTTTTGGGGCGAATTAAAAAAAACGGTGTGTGTGGGGGGGGTGGTGGTGGTGTGATGATGTCATTTGGGGCAGCCGGATGTCAGCGGGGGAGCGACGGTGCGGCGGAGGAGCAGGTGAGTGGGGGTTAAGTGGGGTTCCCCCCACAAGAGGGTGGGTCACGGCCCCCAAACACCTGAAAACTTGGTGCGGGGCAGGTGGTTGGGGTTTTGGGCGGTGGTGTTTAAAAAATGTTAAAAGCTGTATATGCGGGGGTGAGGCATTGGAGTAGAGAACAATCTCTCATTTTTCTGTGTGTTGAAAAATAATATTCCCTTACGTATATAAAAGGAGTTCCAAATACCAACCCGTATCTCTAAGGATTCTGTATTATTTAATGGGAGTTTAGACGACGGAAAGATTTTTTAAAAGATTTATTTATAAAGAGAGATTGAAGCGTCAAAGCGGATGTCTGGACAGGTCGCTAGTCCAATTGGATGTTGTCTATCGTGCGTGTTAATCTGTAAGTCTAAACAGATGTGACTCTTAGCAGACGTTCTGTCGAAGTGTATCAAGAGCATCCGTTTTCCCTAAGTCTTACCCACGGGTCGGTCAGTGCGGAGGCGTAAACGCCTGTGCTGTAGATGGTTCCAGACTGCAAAGAGAGCCTATCGCTAGAAGGGATTTCCAAACTGGCCCTCCCCTCTGCTCTCTCTTGCCGGCGTCCAAGCGCTTTCAAAAGCGCTTTAAGCAGGAGTGTTGATTCCCAGGAGGATAGGGAAGCTCTACAGAGAGACTTAGGTAGATTGGATCGTTGGGCCAACATCAGTGGTATGAGTTTCAACAAGGGCAAGTGCCAGGTTCTGCGCGTGGGCCACAATAACCCCGAGCAGCGCTACAGGCTTGGGGAAACGTGGCTGGAAAACCACCTGGAAGAAAGAGACCTGGGGGTGCTAATGGACAAGCGGCTGAACGTGAGCCGGCAGTGTGCCCAGGTGGCCACGAAAGGCAACGGCATCCTGGCTTGTATTAGAAACAGCGTGAGCAGCAGAAGTAGGGAGGCGATTGTGCCCCTGTACTCGGCACTGGTGAGGCCACACCTGGAGTATTGCGTCCGGTTTTGGGCACCTCAATCCAAGAGAGATGTCGAGGTGCTGGAGCGAGTGCAGAGGAGGGCAACGAAGCTGGTGAAGGGCCTGGAAAACAAATCCTATGAAGAGCGGTTGAAGGAGCTGGGACTGTTTAGTATGAGGAAGAGGGGGCTGAGGGGAGACCTCGTCACTCTCTTAACACTACTTGAAAGGACACTGTAGAGAGGTCGGTGCTGGTCTCCTGGCACAGGTAGGTAACGACAGAACGAGAGGGAACGGCTTCAAGCTCCAACAGGGTAGGTTTAGACTGGACATTAGGAAAGAATGTTTCACAGAGGGAGTGGTCGGGCATTGGAACAGGCTACCCAGGGAGGTGGTCGAGTCACCATCCCTGGATGTGTTTAAGAACCGTTGAGATGTGGTGTTGGGGGATATGGTGTAGGGGAGAACTTTGTAGAGTAGGGTAGATGGTTGGACTCGATGATGCCAAGGGTCTCTTGCAACCTAGACGATTCTATGATTCTATGAAAAGCAGCCCCTTCCCCCGTTTCCCCTCCCGCCCTGGGGAGCTGGATCGGTGCAGCGGGACAGGAGGAAAAAAACGCAGCCCCGTTTTCCTGCAGGGACGCAAAGCTCCCCGATGTCTCTGTGGTGGATAAGGCGGCACCCCCGCCTGCCTTCCTGGACGCCGGCGGACTGGCTGCTGTCGCCCCCACGGCCCCCGGGGCCACGCGCAGAGCGCCGCGGCGTCCCTGGGGCTGGTTGCGGGGCGAACACCGGAGGTTTTTGGCGCCGAGGCGACGGCTGCGGCTGCCCGGACTGCGAGCGGGGACAGGGCAGAGAGCGGGAAGGCCTGCCCGCCGGTAAGTGGTCACGGTCCCTGGGTGGAGGGAAGCGGGCTGAGAGCGGTCACCGCTCATGGCCCCGGTGAGGTCTCAGAGGGGGACAAGGAAGGGGGCGTGGGCGCTGCCCGGTGCTTTCCGCCCGCTGCGGACCGGTCCGCAGCGATTTCTGGGCTGGCCGCCGTTTTCCCCCGGCCCCCTCCGGTTCCGGAGCGGCTCGGCCCGCCCATACCGCGCGCCCATTGGTCGCGGTGCCGTAAGCGGCGTCCGTCCTCTAGGAGCCCCCGTCCCATTGGTCGATCGCGCCGTCAATCTCCAGCGCCTCCCAGTCCGGCCAATCGGAGCGCGGCAGGCGATCCGACCAATCGGAGCGGGGCGGTCGCGTTGTGATTGGCTCGTCCTCCTGTCAATCCGCCCGGGGGCGGTTGCCATGGTGAGGAAGCCCCGCCCGGTCGCGCATGCGCAGTAGTAAGGACGGCGCCGCCCTCACTACTGCGCATGCGCCACCGGGCGGGGCGTCCTCACCATGGCAACCGCCCCCCGGCGGATTGACAGGAGGACGAGCCAATCACAGCGCGACCGCCGCGCTCCGATTGGTCGGATCGCCTGCCGCGCTCCGATTGGCCGGGGTGGGAGGCGCTGAAGATTGACGGCGCGACCGGCCAATGGGACGGGCTCCCCGAGGACGGAAGCCGCTTCCGGCGCCGTGACCAATGGGCGCGCCGCATGGGCGGGCCGAGCCGCTCCGGAAGCGGAGGGGGCCGGGGGAAAATGGCGGCGCGCGCAGAAGCGGCTGCGGCGCGGCGCGGACCGGACCGCACCGGACCGGCGCGGGCGGAAAGCACCGGGCAGCCGGACAGCGTCGCGGTGCCGCTGGACAGCGTCGCGGTGCCGCTGGACAGCGTCGCGGCCAGCGGGGGGGCGCGGGGAAGGCGGCCGGGGTCCCGAGGCGGCTCCGAGGGGAGACGGCGTTGCGGGGGGGCGGGCTGAGGCGTCTGGGGAGGTGCTCGCGGCTCCCGGGGCTGGCAAACGGGCTCGCGTGGCTGGTGTTGGGGCTTCAGCCGGAGAGGGAGTCGTGTGGCTTTGGGCTGAGGGGCGGGGGTGGAGTCCGGCGTTTTGGGGACTTGAGCAGAGGCTCAGCGGCTGGGTTTTGGGGCTCGGAAGGGGGCAGTAAGTGATGCGGTTCGGGGGCGGAGAGCAGAAGCCGTTTTGGCTGGTTCTGCAGGGGGGGTGGGCAGGAGGGCGTTGGGGGCTGCGGGGGAAAGCAGGGGCTGGGCGGGCTGCGGGGTGCTCAAACAGCAGGTGAGGTTTTCAAATCTGCAACTTGTAACTGTTGCAGCTTTATTCTGGCTTCCTCCATTTTTGCAAAAGCTTCTGTTGCTAGACAGAGCATTCCTCTGTGTATCAGCTACTTGAGCTAGTTTATTTCAATGCGTCTGATCAGGTTTGTCTGTTCAGCAAAGTGGCATTTAAAGGTGACGTTTCACCGGATGCCAGCGGCTGTGCCTTATTTCCAGTATAAAGATGTATTCCCCAAATATCAGAGTGGGATATAACAACTGCAGCTGGTCAAAAGTAACACTGAAATGCAAAATTTAGAATTTCTTTTTTCCCATTGGCTCCTCCTCAGTATGAACACAAAGTTAATTTCTATTCTTAATTCCTATTTATGCTACATATATGAAGGATGAACGCGAGGAAAGGAGACCATAAAATACTGGCCTATTGCTATTTGTATGCTGTGCTTTGAACAGAAGAGACAAAACTGTCCTTTTTGTGAAATAATACTGGCTGTATCAGTGCCGTCCTCGTGTTTTTCTTCAAAAATGTGAGATTTGTTGCCCCGAATGGTGAGAGTAGTTTTTGTTAATGGAAGTCGCAAGAGGTTCTGCCACCTTAAAAACCATAGAATCGTAGAATGGTTAGAATTGGAAGGGACCTTCAAGATCATCGTGTTGCAGCCCCCCTGCCTTGGGCAGGGACGCCTCCACTAGAGCGGGTTGCTCAAAGCCCCGTCCAGCCTGGCCTTAAACACTTCCAGGGATGGGGCATCCACAGCTTCCCCGGGCAACCTGTTCCAGTGCCTCACCACCCTCACGGTAAAGAATTTCCTCCTAACATCTAGTCTGAATCTCCCCTCTTCCGATTTAAAACCGTTACCCCTTGTCCTGTCGCTACCTTTCCCGACAGAGAGTCCCTCTCCGGCTCTCCCGTAGGCTCCCTTCAGATATTGGAAGGCTGCTC
The DNA here is from genome assembly GCF_964106895.1 of Numenius arquata. Taxonomy (NCBI): domain Eukaryota; kingdom Metazoa; phylum Chordata; class Aves; order Charadriiformes; family Scolopacidae; genus Numenius; species Numenius arquata. The sequence continues at coordinate 75,498 of NW_027414739.1, forward strand.
TGAGGTCTCCCCGGAGCCTTCTCTTCTCCAGGCTGAACAACCCCAGCTCTCTCAGTCTCTCTTCACAGGGGAGGTGCTCCGTCCCTCCGATGGTTTTCGTGGCCCTCCGCTGGGCCCCTTCCAACAGGTCCACGTCCTTCCCGTGTCGAGGACTCCAAAGCTGGACACCGTACGCCAGGTGGGGTCTCGCGCGCGCAGAGTAGAGGGGGGTAGAATCGCCTCCCGTGACCCGCTGGCCACGCTTCTCTTGATGCAGCCCAGGGTGGGGTTGGCTTTCTGGGCTGCCAGCGCGCGTTGCCGGCTCGTACTGACATGTAATAATGCTACTGACGTACCGTTAGCAGCCTCGTGTTAAAAGAAGCAAGAAGCTGTAATATCCTTAATTTAGACAGTTTTTACGTGAAATGGTGCATCCTCACTGTTTTGTCACTTTCAGGAGCGAGCAATTGACCGAGAGCACGAGAGAGACCTTTTCCAGCAAGAGATAGGGAAGCCGGAACAACAGCTTAAGGTTCCACAAAGGATTCGGCCTGTCAGCGAGCATCAAACCGGAGAGGTAACGCGCGCTATTGCTTGTACTCAAGGGATCTAAATGGTACGCTGACAGCCGTTCGGATACCCTAGGGAAGCTGTTTTATGGTGTCCCTAACCTGCATCCGTTCGCAAGGCAGGAAAGGAAATCCCCCGAGATGCAAGGCTACGGTGTCGGGGGAACGTGGGGAAAGTGTGTTCTGGGTGTTTTTTGAGTCGGTCGGTTGGATGTTTTTAGTAGCAGACACACAGAAGCCTCGTAACTTTCAAAAAGACTCCCTCGCGTAACTTAATTTAGAAAATGGGGTTTTCAAAAGCCCGTGGAAACATTCAGGACTCCTGTAGCGATTCCCCCTGCTCTTGTGTCCTTTTGTGACATCCTGTTGGTAGCACGGGTACGGGCACCGCAGGAACGCAGTGACCAAGGGGTCACAGCCGAGACGTAGCGGCGCTCTCTGCGTGCGCCTCCCCGGGAGACGTCTGTCTCCCCTGAAACGATCTGGTGACCGCAGAAGGGCAGCTCGAGGAAGTCACAGCAACCTCTTAGGCCCAGCAAAAGCCAGAAAAGCGACAGCGGTGCAAACGCTGTGTATTGTGAAGCTTTTTGCCTGTTTTGTTTGGTGACCTTTGGGTCAATTAAACTGCATTTTATTTTTTGGTGGGTTTTCTCCTGTCTTGCTTTTAGAGCAAGGCTGATATTTTTGCGTGATTCTCTCGCCCGATTTTCAGTCTTCAGCTTCTTCTCAGGTGGCACTGCGATTTTCAAAGAAAAGCTCTTCCTTTCGGTTCAGTTCAGTTGCTGTCGTTCGGTTCTTAAATGGTAGCAACGTTTAGTATTCTATATTAGATAGTTTATGACCACAGACAGTAATGGGACATACATGGATAGACGTGAAATGTAAGTTGTCAAAATATTTATTGCCTTACAATTCTCGGAGGTAGGGGTGTGTTTCCTGGGGTTTCAAAATCTATTTCACTAAAAAGGTTTGTAACAAATCCTGCAAAGTGTTCAGCCCGTACCGGGCGACCTGGCTGTCGTCAGCCTCTGCGTACAAGGAGTGGTGGGCCATTAGCCGAATGTGTGTTAACCGACACGCGTGGAGCAATTCCGCATCCGTCTGCTTCTGTGGCAAAGCGGGTGCCCGCTCCCGTCCTACGGACACGTTCCACAGAGGGGGGAGGCACAATTAGGTTTCCTGAATCCGGGATGTTCGTTTTGAGTTCGTTTTGTGATGCGTCTCCTCATAATTTGAGGCATGGGTAGCGTGTGAATTCCTAGTTAAAATTCTCACAGTTAAAAAGGCAAAACTTCTCCCGAGAAAAAAAATTTCAAATTTGATTGCATAATGAAACGAGGCCTGTTTTTCTGCACAGAAACGATTTGTGCAAATCGTCCTGAATTACAAGCGTGTATACCCAGATGTGTACACTCCAAGTTGGCAGATAGGCTGCAGCAGCAATGTAAAGCATGCTTTAAGGTGAAAGATGGCTGTAACTGTGATGAAAACTTTAAGGTTCGTACTAGATGCTTTTAAAGTAGGATTTTTCACAGGCAGGCGCAGCGGCAATTTTAGAGCCGAGTGGTGCCGAATATTACCCATTTACAGACAGAATTCTCGGTACTGTCTTAGATTTACATCGAATTTCTATCAAATGAGCCACCTAGCCTTCCTATATAGTATATTTTGGTGCCCCGATATTACTTGGCGTATTTCATAAGTATACCTTTTATGGCCGTTTCTCGTGCTTTTCCGAGAGAGCTGCTTTACTTTTTCATAGTTGCACGGTTTTTGAATGCCTCTTCTGCCTTTCAGATCTTCTCTTTCTCCTACGCCTTAAATACTCGTACAAGAACAGGCAGAAAATGTTATGTGCAGCTGTAACGTGCTTTGGGGTTTTTTTTGGTAGGATGAAATGGAAATACTGGGACTGGCGATCCAGAAGTCTGAAGAAGCCACCGTAAAGGACCGTCCCAGTGACTACCGTCGAGTTAGGATTATTAAAAGCACCAAAGCGACACGCTCGTAGAGATGGGGACTACCTCTGGACACGTGTTAATCCCGGTCAGGTGTCCTCGGGATACAGATGGTCTGCGCTTCCTGCTCTGACAAGACAGAAGCGATGAGCTTCAGGATGAGCTCCTGAAGACAAGAAAGAGGCCAGGTGCCGGGGTTCTTGTCTCTTTGTTTGTTTGTTTGTTTGTTTGTTTTGGGCGGGGGGTGGCGGGCGGGCGGGCGGGCGTGTGGCTTCCAAAACAGGGTGCGCGGTTGACTGCAGGTGGCAGCCTGCAGAGCTCTTTTGCTGCCTGACCTCGCCTTTTCTTTGTCACTCCTCTTTCATGGCATCTGCGCTGAAAGCCGGGGCGGTCAACGAAGAGACGTGGACAAAACGGGACGAACCGGCGCCGCTTCTGCCTGTTTTCCAGGCTTTGCCACGAACCAAGGAGCATCATCAGCCTCGTCACTGGTGGCGGCGAGTCCTGAGGTGGCTTAGGTGAGTCGAGCCTTCCAGGAACGTCCGTTGTCCGTAGCCTACGGCGTGTCATTTGGACGTCAGTCGGAAGGAGGTTTCCCTTTCTGAAAGGGAACCGGTTTCTCGTGCCAAGCGGTTGCCTCTCCTGAAGTTCCCACGAGAGGGGATCCTCGGAGACGATGCGCTGGGCAGCAGAAGTCATCAGCGAGGAGACGTCGCGCGCTCTATTAAATAGGGACAAAAAGAAAGACGATGTCCTTCCAAAGGCCCGAGCGCGGCACCTCTTCCGACGGCCGATGGCATGGCCGGCCTTTGGGCTCTGGGTCCCCCGTAACAGCGGGGACACGGCCAAACCCTGTTCCTCTGCGTGTTCGGCACAGCCAAAAGCCTTGGCCGGTCCGCCGGTCGTTTTCGGTAGCCTGGTGGATCGCGGCACCGGGGATTGGATTTCCCCCCGCCAAAAGTACAGCCGTTTGGGGAATCTCTTACCTTCCTGGTTTTTTCTATCGTAAAGGAGACTTTAAAAAAAGGGTTAAAGTCGTATAACGTGCAAACTGACTTGCAGGCTTTAAACGGCAACCGTCCACCGGCTGTAGCCTACAGCGTCTTAGGCGTCCCTAAGCGGCGAGGTATTTGTTCCAAATCTTTGAAAAGAGAGGCGACTGAAGGTAACGGGTTGGGTTTTTGGTTGGGGTTTTTTTCTAGTTTTTTTGTTTTTTGTTTCCCCCCCCCCTTTTCTTTAGGCGGAGCGCTCTGAAGAACCTGATTTCTGCCTGGCTTTCAGCGTCACGTTTCCCCGGCAGTGCGGTAGCATCTCTCTCGGGCAGTGCCGCCGGCCAGATGTCCCTCCTCCTTGGGTAGGAGAGAAAGCAGCCCCCGGTCAAATGACAACTGCGCGTTCTGGAGACGGAGAGCGCAACGGTGGGGGTTCGGAGCTGTGCCAGTTGAATTCGCGCCGAAGAAAAAGTCCGAGGCTTTTCTAGCGTGAGTATTTTTCTTGGCCGTATCTAAACGCGCGCAGAGCTTTCCAGCGGCAGGGAAAGGGAAGGGAGGAGGCGCTTCCCCCCAGCGGGCGGAGGGTTTGTTACGCTGTTAGGCTGAGAAGGTGTTGCAAGTGGCACGGGTCAGTCTGAATAGGGACCTGAAGCGTCGGGATGGCTCCGGCTTTGGCAGGCCGTGCCATCTTTGGAGCGGAGCTGTTTCCCCGCAATCCTCCTGTAGCTCAGCTCCTGTCCTGTCCCTCGGCCGGAGGGAATTCCTCTACTCTCTTCGGTGCTCTTTCGTTTGATGATGCTGATCTCCGGTTGGGGTTTGCTGTTTGTTTTGCAGGTGCCTCGTTGTCCGCGTCTCGTGCTGCTCGACAGATGCCCCGGCCCGGGTTTGCAGCCGGTGGTGGAGCCGCCTGAGGGGAAGGGGCCAGCCCTGTGTCTGGTCGTTCGGTGCATTTTTTGGGGCGAATTAAAAAAAACGGTGTGTGTGGGGGGGGTGGTGGTGGTGTGATGATGTCATTTGGGGCAGCCGGATGTCAGCGGGGGAGCGACGGTGCGGCGGAGGAGCAGGTGAGTGGGGGTTAAGTGGGGTTCCCCCCACAAGAGGGTGGGTCACGGCCCCCAAACACCTGAAAACTTGGTGCGGGGCAGGTGGTTGGGGTTTTGGGCGGTGGTGTTTAAAAAATGTTAAAAGCTGTATATGCGGGGGTGAGGCATTGGAGTAGAGAACAATCTCTCATTTTTCTGTGTGTTGAAAAATAGTATTCCCTTACGTATATAAAAGGAGTTCCAAATACCAACCCGTATCTCTAAGGATTCTGTATTATTTAATGGGAGTTTAGACGACGGAAAGATTTTTTAAAAGATTTATTTATAAAGAGAGATTGAAGCGTCAAAGCGGATGTCTGGACAGGTCGCTAGTCCAATTGGATGTTGTCTATCGTGCGTGTTAATCTGTAAGTCTAAACAGATGTGACTCTTAGCAGACGTTCTGTCGAAGTGTATCAAGAGCATCCGTTTTCCCTAAGTCTTACCCACGGGTCGGTCAGTGCGGAGGCGTAAACGCCTGTGCTGTAGATGGTTCCAGACTGCAAAGAGAGCCTATCGCTAGAAGGGATTTCCAAACTGGCCCTCCCCTCTGCTCTCTCTTGCCGGCGTCCAAGCGCTTTCAAAAGCGCTTTAAGCAGGAGTGTTGATTCCCAGGAGGATAGGGAAGCTCTACAGAGAGACTTAGGTAGATTGGATCGTTGGGCCAACATCAGTGGTATGAGTTTCAACAAGGGCAAGTGCCAGGTTCTGCGCGTGGGCCACAATAACCCCGAGCAGCGCTACAGGCTTGGGGAAACGTGGCTGGAAAACCACCTGGAAGAAAGAGACCTGGGGGTGCTAATGGACAAGCGGCTGAACGTGAGCCGGCAGTGTGCCCAGGTGGCCACGAAAGGCAACGGCATCCTGGCTTGTATTAGAAACAGCGTGAGCAGCAGAAGTAGGGAGGCGATTGTGCCCCTGTACTCGGCACTGGTGAGGCCACACCTGGAGTATTGCGTCCGGTTTTGGGCACCTCAATCCAAGAGAGATGTCGAGGTGCTGGAGCGAGTGCAGAGGAGGGCAACGAAGCTGGTGAAGGGCCTGGAAAACAAATCCTATGAAGAGCGGTTGAAGGAGCTGGGACTGTTTAGTATGAGGAAGAGGGGGCTGAGGGGAGACCTCGTCACTCTCTTAACACTACTTGAAAGGACACTGTAGAGAGGTCGGTGCTGGTCTCCTGGCACAGGTAGGTAACGACAGAACGAGAGGGAACGGCTTCAAGCTCCAACAGGGTAGGTTTAGACTGGACATTAGGAAAGAATGTTTCACAGAGGGAGTGGTCGGGCATTGGAACAGGCTACCCAGGGAGGTGGTCGAGTCACCATCCCTGGATGTGTTTAAGAACCGTTGAGATGTGGTGTTGGGGGATATGGTGTAGGGGAGAACTTTGTAGAGTAGGGTAGATGGTTGGACTCGATGATGCCAAGGGTCTCTTGCAACCTAGACGATTCTATGATTCTATGAAAAGCAGCCCCTTCCCCCGTTTCCCCTCCCGCCCTGGGGAGCTGGATCGGTGCAGCGGGACAGGAGGAAAAAAACGCAGCCCCGTTTTCCTGCAGGGACGCAAAGCTCCCCGATGTCTCTGTGGTGGATAAGGCGGCACCCCCGCCTGCCTTCCTGGACGCCGGCGGACTGGCTGCTGTCGCCCCCACGGCCCCCGGGGCCACGCGCAGAGCGCCGCGGCGTCCCTGGGGCTGGTTGCGGGGCGAACACCGGAGGTTTTTGGCGCCGAGGCGACGGCTGCGGCTGCCCGGACTGCGAGCGGGGACAGGGCAGAGAGCGGGAAGGCCTGCCCGCCGGTAAGTGGTCACGGTCCCTGGGTGGAGGGAAGCGGGCTGAGAGCGGTCACCGCTCATGGCCCCGGTGAGGTCTCAGAGGGGGACAAGGAAGGGGGCGTGGGCGCTGCCCGGTGCTTTCCGCCCGCTGCGGACCGGTCCGCAGCGATTTCTGGGCTGGCCGCCGTTTTCCCCCGGCCCCCTCCGGTTCCGGAGCGGCTCGGCCCGCCCATACCGCGCGCCCATTGGTCGCGGTGCCGTAAGCGGCGTCCGTCCTCTAGGAGCCCCCGTCCCATTGGTCGATCGCGCCGTCAATCTCCAGCGCCTCCCAGTCCGGCCAATCGGAGCGCGGCAGGCGATCCGACCAATCGGAGCGGGGCGGTCGCGTTGTGATTGGCTCGTCCTCCTGTCAATCCGCCCGGGGGCGGTTGCCATGGTGAGGAAGCCCCGCCCGGTCGCGCATGCGCAGTAGTAAGGACGGCGCCGCCCTCACTACTGCGCATGCGCCACCGGGCGGGGCGTCCTCACCATGGCAACCGCCCCCCGGCGGATTGACAGGAGGACGAGCCAATCACAGCGCGACCGCCGCGCTCCGATTGGTCGGATCGCCTGCCGCGCTCCGATTGGCCGGGGTGGGAGGCGCTGAAGATTGACGGCGCGACCGGCCAATGGGACGGGCTCCCCGAGGACGGAAGCCGCTTCCGGCGCCGTGACCAATGGGCGCGCCGCATGGGCGGGCCGAGCCGCTCCGGAAGCGGAGGGGGCCGGGGGAAAATGGCGGCGCGCGCAGAAGCGGCTGCGGCGCGGCGCGGACCGGACCGCACCGGACCGGCGCGGGCGGAAAGCACCGGGCAGCCGGACAGCGTCGCGGTGCCGCTGGACAGCGTCGCGGTGCCGCTGGACAGCGTCGCGGCCAGCGGGGGGGCGCGGGGAAGGCGGCCGGGGTCCCGAGGCGGCTCCGAGGGGAGACGGCGTTGCGGGGGGGCGGGCTGAGGCGTCTGGGGAGGTGCTCGCGGCTCCCGGGGCTGGCAAACGGGCTCGCGTGGCTGGTGTTGGGGCTTCAGCCGGAGAGGGAGTCGTGTGGCTTTGGGCTGAGGGGCGGGGGTGGAGTCCGGCGTTTTGGGGACTTGAGCAGAGGCTCAGCGGCTGGGTTTTGGGGCTCGGAAGGGGGCAGTAAGTGATGCGGTTCGGGGGCGGAGAGCAGAAGCCGTTTTGGCTGGTTCTGCAGGGGGGGTGGGCAGGAGGGCGTTGGGGGCTGCGGGGGAAAGCAGGGGCTGGGCGGGCTGCGGGGTGCTCAAACAGCAGGTGAGGTTTTCAAATCTGCAACTTGTAACTGTTGCAGCTTTATTCTGGCTTCCTCCATTTTTGCAAAAGCTTCTGTTGCTAGACAGAGCATTCCTCTGTGTATCAGCTACTTGAGCTAGTTTATTTCAATGCGTCTGATCAGGTTTGTCTGTTCAGCAAAGTGGCATTTAAAGGTGACGTTTCACCGGATGCCAGCGGCTGTGCCTTATTTCCAGTATAAAGATGTATTCCCCAAATATCAGAGTGGGATATAACAACTGCAGCTGGTCAAAAGTAACACTGAAATGCAAAATTTAGAATTTCTTTTTTCCCATTGGCTCCTCCTCAGTATGAACACAAAGTTAATTTCTATTCTTAATTCCTATTTATGCTACATATATGAAGGATGAACGCGAGGAAAGGAGACCATAAAATACTGGCCTATTGCTATTTGTATGCTGTGCTTTGAACAGAAGAGACAAAACTGTCCTTTTTGTGAAATAATACTGGCTGTATCAGTGCCGTCCTCGTGTTTTTCTTCAAAAATGTGAGATTTGTTGCCCCGAATGGTGAGAGTAGTTTTTGTTAATGGAAGTCGCAAGAGGTTCTGCCACCTTAAAAACCATAGAATCGTAGAATGGTTAGAATTGGAAGGGACCTTCAAGATCATCGTGTTGCAGCCCCCCTGCTTTGGGCAGGGACGCCTCCACTAGAGCGGGTTGCTCAAAGCCCCGTCCAGCCTGGCCTTAAACACTTCCAGGGATGGGGCATCCACAGCTTCCCCGGGCAACCTGTTCCAGTGCCTCACCACCCTCACGGTAAAGAATTTCCTCCTAACATCTAGTCTGAATCTCCCCTCTTCCGATTTAAAACCGTTACCCCTTGTCCTGTCGCTACCTTTCCCGACAGAGAGTCCCTCTCCGGCTCTCCCGTAGGCTCCCTTCAGATATTGGAAGGCTGCTCTGAGGTCTCCCCGGAGCCTTCTCTTCTCCAGGCTGAACAACCCCAGCTCTCTCAGTCTCTCTTCACAGGGGAGGTGCTCCGTCCCTCCGATGGTTTTCGTGGCCCTCCGCTGGGCCCCTTCCAACAGGTCCACGTCCTTCCCGTGTCGAGGACTCCAAAGCTGGACACCGTACGCCAGGTGGGGTCTCGCGCGCGCAGAGTAGAGGGGGGTAGAATCGCCTCCCGTGACCCGCTGGCCACGCTTCTCTTGATGCAGCCCAGGGTGGGGTTGGCTTTCTGGGCTGCCAGCGCGCGTTGCCGGCTCGTACTGACATGTAATAATGCTACTGACGTACCGTTAGCAGCCTCGTGTTAAAAGAAGCAAGAAGCTGTAATATCCTTAATTTAGACAGTTTTTACGTGAAATGGTGCATCCTCACTGTTTTGTCACTTTCAGGAGCGAGCAATTGACCGAGAGCACGAGAGAGACCTTTTCCAGCAAGAGATAGGGAAGCCGGAACAACAGCTTAAGGTTCCACAAAGGATTCGGCCTGTCAGCGAGCATCAAACCGGAGAGGTAACGCGCGCTATTGCTTGTACTCAAGGGATCTAAATGGTACGCTGACAGCCGTTCGGATACCCTAGGGAAGCTGTTTTATGGTGTCCCTAACCTGCATCCGTTCGCAAGGCAGGAAAGGAAATCCCCCGAGATGCAAGGCTACGGTGTCGGGGGAACGTGGGGAAAGTGTGTTCTGGGTGTTTTTTGAGTCGGTCGGTTGGATGTTTTTAGTAGCAGACACACAGAAGCCTCGTAACTTTCAAAAAGACTCCCTCGCGTAACTTAATTTAGAAAATGGGGTTTTCAAAAGCCCGTGGAAACATTCAGGACTCCTGTAGCGATTCCCCCTGCTCTTGTGTCCTTTTGTGACATCCTGTTGGTAGCACGGGTACGGGCACCGCAGGAACGCAGTGACCAAGGGGTCACAGCCGAGACGTAGCGGCGCTCTCTGCGTGCGCCTCCCCGGGAGACGTCTGTCTCCCCTGAAACGATCTGGTGACCGCAGAAGGGCAGCTCGAGGAAGTCACAGCAACCTCTTAGGCCCAGCAAAAGCCAGAAAAGCGACAGCGGTGCAAACGCTGTGTATTGTGAAGCTTTTTGCCTGTTTTGTTTGGTGACCTTTGGGTCAATTAAACTGCATTTTATTTTTTGGTGGGTTTTCTCCTGTCTTGCTTTTAGAGCAAGGCTGATATTTTTGCGTGATTCTCTCGCCCGATTTTCAGTCTTCAGCTTCTTCTCAGGTGGCACTGCGATTTTCAAAGAAAAGCTCTTCCTTTCGGTTCAGTTCAGTTGCTGTCGTTCGGTTCTTAAATGGTAGCAACGTTTAGTATTCTATATTAGATAGTTTATGACCACAGACAGTAATGGGACATACATGGATAGACGTGAAATGTAAGTTGTCAAAATATTTATTGCCTTACAATTCTCGGAGGTAGGGGTGTGTTTCCTGGGGTTTCAAAATCTATTTCACTAAAAAGGTTTGTAACAAATCCTGCAAAGTGTTCAGCCCGTACCGGGCGACCTGGCTGTCGTCAGCCTCTGCGTACAAGGAGTGGTGGGCCATTAGCCGAATGTGTGTTAACCGACACGCGTGGAGCAATTCCGCATCCGTCTGCTTCTGTGGCAAAGCGGGTGCCCGCTCCCGTCCTACGGACACGTTCCACAGAGGGGGGAGGCACAATTAGGTTTCCTGAATCCGGGATGTTCGTTTTGAGTTCGTTTTGTGATGCGTCTCCTCATAATTTGAGGCATGGGTAGCGTGTGAATTCCTAGTTAAAATTCTCACAGTTAAAAAGGCAAAACTTCTCCCGAGAAAAAAAATTTCAAATTTGATTGCATAATGAAACGAGGCCTGTTTTTCTGCACAGAAACGATTTGTGCAAATCGTCCTGAATTACAAGCGTGTATACCCAGATGTGTACACTCCAAGTTGGCAGATAGGCTGCAGCAGCAATGTAAAGCATGCTTTAAGGTGAAAGATGGCTGTAACTGTGATGAAAACTTTAAGGTTCGTACTAGATGCTTTTAAAGTAGGATTTTTCACAGGCAGGCGCAGCGGCAATTTTAGAGCCGAGTGGTGCCGAATATTACCCATTTACAGACAGAATTCTCGGTACTGTCTTAGATTTACATCGAATTTCTATCAAATGAGCCACCTAGCCTTCCTATATAGTATATTTTGGTGCCCCGATATTACTTGGCGTATTTCATAAGTATACCTTTTATGGCCGTTTCTCGTGCTTTTCCGAGAGAGCTGCTTTACTTTTTCATAGTTGCACGGTTTTTGAATGCCTCTTCTGCCTTTCAGATCTTCTCTTTCTCCTACGCCTTAAATACTCGTACAAGAACAGGCAGAAAATGTTATGTGCAGCTGTAACGTGCTTTGGGGTTTTTTTTGGTAGGATGAAATGGAAATACTGGGACTGGCGATCCAGAAGTCTGAAGAAGCCACCGTAAAGGACCGTCCCAGTGACTACCGTCGAGTTAGGATTATTAAAAGCACCAAAGCGACACGCTCGTAGAGATGGGGACTACCTCTGGACACGTGTTAATCCCGGTCAGGTGTCCTCGGGATACAGATGGTCTGCGCTTCCTGCTCTGACAAGACAGAAGCGATGAGCTTCAGGATGAGCTCCTGAAGACAAGAAAGAGGCCAGGTGCCGGGGTTCTTGTCTCTTTGTTTGTTTGTTTGTTTGTTTGTTTTGGGCGGGGGGTGGCGGGCGGGCGGGCGGGCGTGTGGCTTCCAAAACAGGGTGCGCGGTTGACTGCAGGTGGCAGCCTGCAGAGCTCTTTTGCTGCCTGACCTCGCCTTTTCTTTGTCACTCCTCTTTCATGGCATCTGCGCTGAAAGCCGGGGCGGTCAACGAAGAGACGTGGACAAAACGGGACGAACCGGCGCCGCTTCTGCCTGTTTTCCAGGCTTTGCCACGAACCAAGGAGCATCATCAGCCTCGTCACTGGTGGCGGCGAGTCCTGAGGTGGCTTAGGTGAGTCGAGCCTTCCAGGAACGTCCGTTGTCCGTAGCCTACGGCGTGTCATTTGGACGTCAGTCGGAAGGAGGTTTCCCTTTCTGAAAGGGAACCGGTTTCTCGTGCCAAGCGGTTGCCTCTCCTGAAGTTCCCACGAGAGGGGATCCTCGGAGACGATGCGCTGGGCAGCAGAAGTCATCAGCGAGGAGACGTCGCGCGCTCTATTAAATAGGGACAAAAAGAAAGACGATGTCCTTCCAAAGGCCCGAGCGCGGCACCTCTTCCGACGGCCGATGGCATGGCCGGCCTTTGGGCTCTGGGTCCCCCGTAACAGCGGGGACACGGCCAAACCCTGTTCCTCTGCGTGTTCGGCACAGCCAAAAGCCTTGGCCGGTCCGCCGGTCGTTTTCGGTAGCCTGGTGGATCGCGGCACCGGGGATTGGATTTCCCCCCGCCAAAAGTACAGCCGTTTGGGGAATCTCTTACCTTCCTGGTTTTTTCTATCGTAAAGGAGACTTTAAAAAAAGGGTTAAAGTCGTATAACGTGCAAACTGACTTGCAGGCTTTAAACGGCAACCGTCCACCGGCTGTAGCCTACAGCGTCTTAGGCGTCCCTAAGCGGCGAGGTATTTGTTCCAAATCTTTGAAAAGAGAGGCGACTGAAGGTAACGGGTTGGGTTTTTGGTTGGGGTTTTTTTCTAGTTTTTTTGTTTTTTGTTTCCCCCCCCCCTTTTCTTTAGGCGGAGCGCTCTGAAGAACCTGATTTCTGCCTGGCTTTCAGCGTCACGTTTCCCCGGCAGTGCGGTAGCATCTCTCTCGGGCAGTGCCGCCGGCCAGATGTCCCTCCTCCTTGGGTAGGAGAGAAAGCAGCCCCCGGTCAAATGACAACTGCGCGTTCTGGAGACGGAGAGCGCAACGGTGGGGGTTCGGAGCTGTGCCAGTTGAATTCGCGCCGAAGAAAAAGTCCGAGGCTTTTCTAGCGTGAGTATTTTTCTTGGCCGTATCTAAACGCGCGCAGAGCTTTCCAGCGGCAGGGAAAGGGAAGGGAGGAGGCGCTTCCCCCCAGCGGGCGGAGGGTTTGTTACGCTGTTAGGCTGAGAAGGTGTTGCAAGTGGCACGGGTCAGTCTGAATAGGGACCTGAAGCGTCGGGATGGCTCCGGCTTTGGCAGGCCGTGCCATCTTTGGAGCGGAGCTGTTTCCCCGCAATCCTCCTGTAGCTCAGCTCCTGTCCTGTCCCTCGGCCGGAGGGAATTCCTCTACTCTCTTCGGTGCTCTTTCGTTTGATGATGCTGATCTCCGGTTGGGGTTTGCTGTTTGTTTTGCAGGTGCCTCGTTGTCCGCGTCTCGTGCTGCTCGACAGATGCCCCGGCCCGGGTTTGCAGCCGGTGGTGGAGCCGCCTGAGGGGAAGGGGCCAGCCCTGTGTCTGGTCGTTCGGTGCATTTTTTGGGGCGAATTAAAAAAAACGGTGTGTGTGGGGGGGGTGGTGGTGGTGTGATGATGTCATTTGGGGCAGCCGGATGTCAGCGGGGGAGCGACGGTGCGGCGGAGGAGCAGGTGAGTGGGGGTTAAGTGGGGTTCCCCCCACAAGAGGGTGGGTCACGGCCCCCAAACACCTGAAAACTTGGTGCGGGGCAGGTGGTTGGGGTTTTGGGCGGTGGTGTTTAAAAAATGTTAAAAGCTGTATATGCGGGGGTGAGGCATTGGAGTAGAGAACAATCTCTCATTTTTCTGTGTGTTGAAAAATAATATTCCCTTACGTATATAAAAGGAGTTCCAAATACCAACCCGTATCTCTAAGGATTCTGTATTATTTAATGGGAGTTTAGACGACGGAAAGATTTTTTAAAAGATTTATTTATAAAGAGAGATTGAAGCGTCAAAGCGGATGTCTGGACAGGTCGCTAGTCCAATTGGATGTTGTCTATCGTGCGTGTTAATCTGTAAGTCTAAACAGATGTGACTCTTAGCAGACGTTCTGTCGAAGTGTATCAAGAGCATCCGTTTTCCCTAAGTCTTACCCACGGGTCGGTCAGTGCGGAGGCGTAAACGCCTGTGCTGTAGATGGTTCCAGACTGCAAAGAGAGCCTATCGCTAGAAGGGATTTCCAAACTGGCCCTCCCCTCTGCTCTCTCTTGCCGGCGTCCAAGCGCTTTCAAAAGCGCTTTAAGCAGGAGTGTTGATTCCCAGGAGGATAGGGAAGCTCTACAGAGAGACTTAGGTAGATTGGATCGTTGGGCCAACATCAGTGGTATGAGTTTCAACAAGGGCAAGTGCCAGGTTCTGCGCGTGGGCCACAATAACCCCGAGCAGCGCTACAGGCTTGGGGAAACGTGGCTGGAAAACCACCTGGAAGAAAGAGACCTGGGGGTGCTAATGGACAAGCGGCTGAACGTGAGCCGGCAGTGTGCCCAGGTGGCCACGAAAGGCAACGGCATCCTGGCTTGTATTAGAAACAGCGTGAGCAGCAGAAGTAGGGAGGCGATTGTGCCCCTGTACTCGGCACTGGTGAGGCCACACCTGGAGTATTGCGTCCGGTTTTGGGCACCTCAATCCAAGAGAGATGTCGAGGTGCTGGAGCGAGTGCAGAGGAGGGCAACGAAGCTGGTGAAGGGCCTGGAAAACAAATCCTATGAAGAGCGGTTGAAGGAGCTGGGACTGTTTAGTATGAGGAAGAGGGGGCTGAGGGGAGACCTCGTCACTCTCTTAACACTACTTGAAAGGACACTGTAGAGAGGTCGGTGCTGGTCTCCTGGCACAGGTAGGTAACGACAGAACGAGAGGGAACGGCTTCAAGCTCCAACAGGGTAGGTTTAGACTGGACATTAGGAAAGAATGTTTCACAGAGGGAGTGGTCGGGCATTGGAACAGGCTACCCAGGGAGGTGGTCGAGTCACCATCCCTGGATGTGTTTAAGAACCGTTGAGATGTGGTGTTGGGGGATATGGTGTAGGGGAGAACTTTGTAGAGTAGGGTAGATGGTTGGACTCGATGATGCCAAGGGTCTCTTGCAACCTAGACGATTCTATGATTCTATGAAAAGCAGCCCCTTCCCCCGTTTCCCCTCCCGCCCTGG
>NW_027414740.1:0-11091 GCF_964106895.1 Numenius arquata
GGTCAGAGGGGAATTTGGGGGGGGTTGGGGGTGCGGGGGGGATTTTGGGGGCTGGGGGGGATCTGGGGTGGTGGGGGGTGGTTTTGGGGGGTCTGGGGGGGTGTTTGGGAGGTGTTTTGGGGGGGTGGGGGGTGTTTGGGGGGGTCAGAGGGGAATTTGGGGGGGTTTGGGGGGTCTGGGGGGATTTTGGGGGGATTTTGGGGGGGTGCGGGGGTGATTTGGGGGGGGGGTGGCGGGGGGGGGGGGGTTGGGGGGGGGGTGCCCAAGGGGGTGGGGTTTTGGGGTGTCCCCCCCCCCCCCCGTGACCCGGATCCCCCCCCCCAGGGGGCGCTGTTGGAGACGCCCTTCGGCTCCGTCCACGTGACGCTGGTGGGGACGCCCCGCCCCCCCGCCCCGCCTCCTCACCTTCCCCGATGTGGGGCACACCCGTGAGTCCCGCCCCACACTTGGGGGGCAGACGCAGAGATTGGGGGGGGGGGGGTGTCCCCCAGACTCCTGAGTCCCTCTCTGCCCTATACATGGGGGTCCCCCCTGGATGCCTGGGTCCCCCCTGCCCCACAGATGGGGGTCCAGCCCCATAGATGTAGATCCAGCCCCCATAGATGGGGGTCCAGCCCCATAGATCTGGGTCCAGCCCCATACATGGGGGTCCCCCCCAGACGCCTGGCTCTTCTCCCCAGTCTTCTAGGTCCCCTCCTCAGTCACCTGGGTCCCCTCTGCCCCTTAGCTGTGGGTCCTGCCCCATAGATGTAGGTCCAGCCCCATAGATATGGGTCCAGCCCCATAGATGGGGGTCCCCCCAGATGCCTGGCTCCCCTTCCTGGGCACCCAGGTCCCCCCTGCCCCTTAGACCTGGGTCTGCCCCATAGATGGGGGTCCCCCAGATGCCTGGGTCCCCCCTGCCCCACAGATGTGGGTCCAGCCCCCATAGATGGGGGTCCAGCCCCATAGATCTGGGTCCTGCCCCATAGATGTGGGTCCCCCAGATGCCTGGCTCCCCTTCCTGGACACCCGGGTCCCCCCTGCCCTTAGAGCTGGGTCCAGCCCCATAGATGGGGGTCCAGCCCCATAGATGTGGGTCCCCCAGATGCCTGGCTCCCCTTCCTGGACACCCGGGTCCCCCCCTGCCCCTTAGATCTGGGTCCTGCCCCGTAGCTGTGGGTCCTGCCCCACACGTGTGGGTCCAGCCCACATCTGTGGGTCGCCTGTCCCCAGACGAGTCCTGCTTCGCCCCACTCTTCGCGCACCAGGAGATGCAGGAGATCGTCAAGAACTTCCTCGTGGTCCATGTCGACCCCCCTGGGATGGAGGAGGGGGCCCCCCCCTACCCCCCCAGGGTCTGTGACTCCGCCCACATGACCCCACGTGACCCCACACCCCCCCCCCCGCCCCACTGCTGCCCCAGTTGGCCCCATTGACCCCAGTAGACCCCCCACCCCGGGATGGAGGAGGCCCCCCCCCCCCCCCCCCCCCCCAACCAAGGGTCTGTGACTCCACCCCCGTGACCCCACGTGACCCCACGTGACCCCACGTGACCTCCCTCCCCCCCCCCCAGGACCCAGTGCTGCCCCAGTTGGCCCCATTGCCCCCTCGCTGACCTCATTGAACCCCCCCACTTGAGCCCCCAGTTGACCCATTAACGCCCAGTTGACCCCCACTGACCCCCACTGACCCCACTGACCCCCACTGACCCCACTGACCCCACTGACCCCCACTGACCCCCACTGACCCCCACTGACCCCACTGACCCCCACTGACCCCCACTGACCCCATTGACCCCCACTGACCCCACTGACCCCCATTGACCCCCATTGACCCCCACTGACCCCCACTGACCCCCATTGACCCCACTGACCCCCACTGACCCCACTGACCCCCACTGACCCCCATTGACCCCACTGACCCCCACTGACCCCATTGACCCCCACTGACCCCCACTGACCCCATTGACCCCCATTGACCCCCACTGACCCCCATTGACCCCCACTGACCCCATTGACCCCCATTGACCCCACTGACCCCATTGACCCCCATTGACCCCACTGACCCCCACTGACCCCCACTGACCCCATTGACCCCCACTGACCCCACTGACCCCCATTGACCCCACTGACCCCCATTGACCCCCACTGACCCCATTGACCCCCATTGACCCCCACTGACCCCCATTGACCCCCACTGACCCCATTGACCCCCATTGACCCCACTGACCCCACTGACCCCCATTGACCCCATTGACCCCCACATTGACCCCCCCACTGACCCCACTGATCCTCTGTTGACCCCCACATTGACCCCACTGACCCCCATTGACCCCCCCCCATTGACCCCATTGATCCCCATTGGCCCCCCCATTGACCCCACTGACCCCCATTCACCCCCCATTCACCCCGTTGACCCCCCCCATTGACCCCACTGACCCCACTGACCCTCCGTTGACCCCCCCATTCACCCCATTGACCCCACTGACCCCCATTCACCCCACTGACCCCCCATTGACCCCCCACTGACCCCCCATTGACCCCATTGACCCCCATTGGCCCCACTGACCCCACATTGACCCCATTGACCCCCCCCATTGACCCCCATTGACCCCCATTGACCCCACTGACCCCCCCATTGACCCCCATTGACCCCCCCATTGACCCCCATTGACCCCCATTGACCCCACTGACCCCCCCATTGACCCCCATTGACCCCCCCATTGACCCCCATTGACCCCACTGACCCCCCATTGACCCCCATTGACCCCCCACTGACCCCCCCATTTACCCCATTCACCCCCCATTGAGGTCCCCCCATTGAGGCCCTCCCCCATTGAGCCCGTTGACCCCGATCACCCCCCCACGTGACCCCAGTGACACCCCCCCCCCCCCACCGTGACCCCAGTGGCCGCCCCCGTGACCCCACCCCTCCCCCTCGTGACCCCCCCCCCCCCCAGGTACCAGTACCCCTCCCTGGAGCAACTGGCCGAGATGATCCCCTGCATCCTCCAGTACCTCAAGTGAGTTGGGGGGCTGCCCCACACGGTGGGGGGGGGGGGAGGGGGTGTTGGGGGGAGTGGTCAGGACCCCCCCTTGACCTTGACCTCTTCCCCTCCCCCCCCCTCCCCCCCCCCAGCATTGCCAGCATCATCGGAATGGGGGTCGGGGCCGGTGCCTTCGTCCTGGCTAAATTTGGGGTGAGTCGGGGGGGGGTGGGTGGGACATGGGGGTCTGGGGGGGGGATATGTGGGTCGGGGGGAGGGAGGGCTTGGGGGGGGTCTCTAGGGGGGTTATGGGGCATCTCGGGCGGGGGTTCGGAGGGGTTCTTGGGGGTCTGGAGGGGGGTTTGAGGGGTTTCTTGGGGGGAACTTGGGGGTCGCTGTGGGGCAGGAGGGATCTAGGGGGGGTTCTGTGGGTTTGGGGGAGCTCTGGGGGTTCTCTGGGGGGGGGGTTATGGGGCGTCTGGGGGGGGGGACGTGTGTCTGGAGGGGTGTTGAGGGGGAACTTGGGGGTCGCTGTGGGGCAGGAGGGATCTGGGGGGGGTTCTGTGGGTCTGGGGGGGGATCTGGGGGTCCTCTAGGGGGAGACATGGGTGTCTGGAGGGGGGTTTGAGGGGTTCCTTGGGGGGAACTTGGGGGTCGCTGTGGGGCAGGAGGGATCAAGGGGGGATCCGTGGGGCCGGGGAGGTGGCTATGGGGCAGGGGGGTGGTTGTGGGTCGCTGTGGGGCAGGAGGGATCAGAGCGGGAGTTGCTGTGTGCCCGGAGGTGGCTTGAGGTGCTCCTTGGTTGGGAACTTGGGGGTCTCCGTGGGGCAGGAGGGATCTGGGGGGGAATCCGTGGGGCCGGGGAGGTGGCTATGGGGCAGGGGGGTGGTTGTGGGTCGCTGTGGGGCAGAGGCTGACCCCCCCCACCCCCCGGCCCTGCCCCACAGCTGCTGCACCCTGAGGCGGTGGAGGGGCTGGTGCTGGTCAACATCGACCCCCAGGCCAAGGGCTGGATGGACTGGGCGGCTCACAAGGTGGGTGGAGCCAAGGGGAAGGGGGCGTGGCCAATGGGGTGGGGGGCGTGGCCAATGGGGGTGAGGGGAGGGGTCAAAGGGGCAGTGGGGGAAGGGGGTGGGGCCAAAGGGGGTGGGGCCAAAGGGGGTGGGTCTTTGGGGGCCACATGGTCCTGGCCCTATGGATCTGTGGGTCGCTGTGGGTCTCTGTGGGGCTCACTGTGGGTCTCTATGGGTCGCTGTGGGTCTTGCTGTGGGTCTCTATGGGTCGCTGTGGGGCTCACTGTGGGTCTCTATGGGGCTCTATGGGTCGCTGTGGGTCTCACTGTGGGTCTCTATGGGTCTGTGGGTCGCTGTGGGGCTCACTGTGGGTCGCTGTGAGGCTCACTGTGGGTCTCTATGGGTCACTGTGGGTCTCGCTTGTGGGTCTCTATGGGTCGCTGTGTGTCTCTGTGGGTCACTGTGGGTCTTTATGGGTCGCTGTGGGTCTCTATGGGTCTGTGGGTCGCTGTGGGGCTCACTGTGGGTCTCTATGGGTCGCTGTGGGTCTCTATGGGGCTCTGTGGGTCTCTATGGGGCTCTGTGGGTCACTGTGGGTCTCTATGGGTCGCTGTGGGGCTCACTGTGGGTCTCTATGGGTCGCTGTGGGTCTTGCTGTGGGTCTCTATGGGTCGCTGTGGGTCTCTGTGGGTCACTGTGGGTCTTTATGGGTCGTTGTGGGTCTCTATGGGTCTGTGGGTCGCTGTGGGGCTCACTGTGGGTCTCTGTGGGTCGCTGTGGGTCACTGTGGGTCTCTGTGGGTCTCGCTGTGGGGCTCACTGTGGGTCTCTGTGGGTCGCTGTGGGTCACTGTGGGTCTCTATGGGTCACTGCGGGGCTCACTGTGGGTCTCTGGGTCTGTGGGTCGCTGTGGGTCTCACTGTGGGTCTCTATGGGTCTCGCTGTGGGGCTCGCTGTGGGTCGCTGTGGGTCTCTATGGGTCGCTGTGGGGCTCACTGTGGGTCTCTATGGGTCACTGTGCGTCTCGCTGTGGGTCTCTATGGGTCACTGTGCGTCTCGCTGTGGGTCTCTATGGGTTGCTGTGGGTCTCGCTGTGGGTCTCTATGGGTCTGTGGGTCTGTGGGTCGCTGTGGGTCGCTGTGGGGCTCACTGTGGGTCTCTATGGGTCTGTGGGTCTGTGGGTCGCTGTGGGTCGCTGTGGGGCTCACTGTGGGTCCCGTGTTCCTGCCCCACAGCTGACGGGTCTCACCTCCTCCACCTCCGAGATGATCCTGGCCCATCTCTTCACCCAGGTGGGGCACTTGGGGGGCACTTGGGGGGCACTTGGGGGGCGGGAGGGGGCACTTATGGGTCTACGGGGGGCACTTATGGGTCCCAGGGGGCTCTTGTGGGTCCGGGGGGCACTTGTGGGTCCCGGGGGTGGCACTTATGGGTCCCAGGGCTCAGTTATGGGGGTCCCAGAGTCCACTTGTGGGTCCCGGGGGGGGGCAGTTATGGGTCCCAGAGGCCACTTGTGGGGCAGGGGCTGGGTTATGGGTCAGCTGTGGGTCACACCCCACACACCCCCCCCCCCCAGGAGGAGCTGGCGGCCGCCCCTCCCCCCGTCCAGCGCTGCCGGGAGCGACTGGGGGCGACCCCCAACGCCCCCCTGCTGTGGGGCATGTACAACAGGTACTGGGGGGACTGGTTTATACTGGGAGGGACTGGGGGGAACTGGGGGGGGACTGGGAGGAACCGGGAGGGGATTGGGGGGGACCGGGAGGGCACTGGGAGGGGACTGGGACATACTGGTATATACTGGGAGGGGATTTGGGGGCACTGGGAGGGACTGGGGGGAACTGGGAGGAACTGGGGGGGACTGGGAGGGAACTGGGAGGAACTGGGGGGGCACCAGGAGGGGACTGGGACATACTGGTATATACTGGGAGGGGATTTGGGGGCACTGGGAGGGACTGGGGGGAACTGGGAGGGAACTGGGGGGAACTGGGGGGGACTGGGGGGGACTGGGAGGGACTGGGAGGGACTGGGGGGGGACTGGGACATACTGGGAGGGGATTTGGGGGCACTGGGAGGGACTGGGGGGAACTGGGAGGGAACTGGGAGGAACTGGGGGGGACTGGGGGGGCACCGGGAGGGGACTGGGACATACTGGTATATACTGGGAGGGGATTTGGGGGCACTGGGAGGGACTGGGGGGAACTGGGAGGGAACTGGGAGGAACTGGGAGGAACTGGGGGGGACTGGGGGGGCACCGGGAGGGGACTGGGACATACTGGTATATACTGGGAGGGGATTTGGGGGCACTGGGAGGGAGCTGGGAGGGAGCTGGGGGTCACGGTGGGGTCACTGGGTGTTACTGGTCCAAACTGGTCCATACTGGGATTCCCCTCCCCCCACCTCCAGCCGCGGGGACCTGGGCCTGGAGCGCAGCGGGGCCGGCAGCCTGCGGTGAGTGACCCCCCCGAACCCGGAAGTGACCCCCTCGAACCCGGAAATGACACCACAGCGACCTTTTCTGAACCCGGAAGTGACCCTCTTTGAACCCGGAAGCGACCCCCCCACCCAAAAGTTACCCCCTTGAACCCGGAAGTGATGCCCTTAAACCCGGAAGCAACCCCCCCGTACCCGAAAGTTACCCCCTTTGAACCCGGAAGTGACCCCTTTGAACCCGGAAATGACCCCCGTACCCAAAAGTTACTCCCTTGAACCCGGAAGTGACCCCCTTGAACCCGGAAGTGACCCCCTACCCGAAAGTTACCCCCTTGAACCCGGAAGTGACCCCTTTGAACCCGGAAATGACCCCCGTACCCGAAAGTTACCCCCCTTGAACCCGGAAGTGACCCCTTTGAACCCGGAAATGACCCCCTTGAACCCGGAAGCGACCCCTTTGAACCCGGAAGTGACCCCTTTGAACCCGGAAGTGACCCTCCCCCCCCCCCGCAGGTGCCCGGTGCTGCTGGTGGTGGGTGACAACTCCCCCCACGAGGACGCCGTGGTGAGTGACGTCATCCCCCGCCCTCCCCCCAACCCGCTGACGTCACCGGGCCCCGCCCCACCACACGACATCATGTGACACACCCCCCCCCCCCCCGGTGACGTCACCCCACCCCCAAATGACGTCATCCCCCCCCCAGGTGGAGTGTAACGCCAAGCTGGACCCCACCCAGACCTCCTTCCTCAAGGTGACCTTTGACCCCCCCGACCTTTGACCCCGCCCCCGGCCTTTGACCCCGCCCCCTGACCTTTGACCCCGTTGCAGATGGCGGACGGAGGGGGGCAGCCCCAGCTCAGCCAGGTGAGGGGCGGGGGGGGGTCAAGGGTCACGGGGGTCGGGGACGTGGGGGAGGGGTTGGGGGTCAGAGGTCACGGGGTCAAGGGTCACGAAGGGGTCAAGGACGTTGGGGAGGGGCTGGGGTCAGAGGTCACGGAGGGGCCAAAGCTCACGGGGGGGTGGGAACGTGGGGGAGGGGGTGGGGTCAGAGGTCACGGGGTCAAGGGTCACAGGGGTCAAAGGTCATGGGGTCGGGGATGTGGGGGGTGGGATCAGAGGTCACGGGGGTCAAAGGTACGGGGCGGGTTGGGGTCAGAGGTCACGGGGTCAAGGATCACAGGGGTCAAAGGTCACGGGGTCGGGGATGTGGGAGGGGTTGGGGTCAGAGGTCACGGGGTCAGAGGTCACGGGGGGGGCATCGCTCCGTGGGGTCAGCAGTAATAGAAGGCAATGGGGGGGGCGTGGCCTCCGGAGAGGGGGGCGTGGCCTGGGGGAGGGGGGCGTGTCCTCGTGGTGGGCGTGTCCCTGAGGAGGCCCCGCCCCCAGCCGGCCAAGCTGACCGAGGCCTTCAAGTACTTCGTCCAGGGCATGGGCTACAGTGAGTCCCGCCCCCTCATTAATATGCATGATGGATCACTAATATGCATGAGGGCTCATTAATATGCATGCGGGATCATTAATATGCACGAGGGATCATTAATATGCACGCGGGAGCAGGTTTAGCCGGGGGAGGAGGGGGCATTTAAGGAGGTGAATCCTACCCCTCGGGGGGGTAATTAATTACCCTGGCATCTAATTAATATTCAGGGAGGTAATTAATGCCCATAGGGGGATAATTAACACCTGCGGAGAGTAATTAATGAGCGGGGACAGCTAATTAAAGACCCTAGTGGAGTAATTAATGCCTGTGGGTGACTAATTAATGCCCGGGGGGGGTAATTAATGCCCATGGGAGAGTAATTAATGCCCGGAGGGATAATTAATGACTTTTGGGGATAATTAATGACTACAGGGAGCTAATTAATGCTCATAGGAGGAGTAATTAACACCTGGAGACAGTGATTAATGACCAGGGGGGTAACTAATGCCCGTGGGGAGTAATTAATGGCCATGGGAAGTAATTAATACCTGGGGAGGGTAATTAATGATCGGGGGGGTAACTAAAGAAGTTAGGGGGGTAATTAATGCTTGTGGGGGAATAATTAATGCCCTTTGGAGGGGGTAATTAATGACTTGGGGGGATAATTAATGACCCGGGGGGTAATTAATGCCCCGTGGAGACGTAATTAACATCTGGGGAAGATAATTTATGACTGGGGGTAATTAATGTCCGTGGGGAGGCAATTAATGGCTTTACGGGGTAAGTAATGACCCGGCGGGTGATTAAAGCCTCGGGGGCGGTAATTAATAACCAGGAAGGGATGTAATTAATGGGGGGCGTGGCCTTGGGGAGGGGGCGTGGCCTGCAAGCCCACACTAACCCCACTGCAGGGGCTGCTTCGGGGGCGTGGCTTAAGGGGGAGGGGGCGTGGTCTGCGGGTCATGGGCGGGGCCTAACACCTGGGGGCGGGGCCTGGGGGCTCTTCCCCTGCATTAACCCCACTGGGGGCGGGGCCTGAGGGGGCAGGCGGGACCTGATGGGGGCAGGGCTTGAGGGGGTGTGGTCTACGGGTTGTGGGTGTGGCCTAACACCTGGGGGCGGGGCCTAACACCTGGGGGCGGGGCCTGGGGGCTCTTCCCCTGCATTAACCCCACTGGGGGTGGGGCCTGATGGAGGGGGCGGGGCCTGATGGAGGGGGCGTGTCCCGAGGCTGTCCCTCCCTCCCCGGCAGTGGCGGCAGCAGCCATGACACGTCTCTCCCGCTCCCGCACCGCCTCCGTCTCAAGCTCCGCCTCCGGGGAGGGCGAGAGGGGGCGGAGCCGAACCCTCTCCCGGGGCAGCATGGGAGGAGGGGGGAGCCCCGCCCCCTGAGGGACACGCCCCTTCTTGCCATGGGATGCCACCCACCCCACCCTCCCCCAAAATCCTACCAGGACCCCCCCCCCCCCCCCCCAAAACCCCCTGGGATGCCCCCATCCCCCCCCCCCGGGACCCCCAACACTCCCTTGGGACCCCCCCAAATCCCCCAACACCCCCCTAGGATGCTCCACCCCCCCCTTGGACCCCCAACTTCCCCCCCCGGGCCCTCCCCCCCCAAATTCTCCCCTAGACCCCCCCTAACCCTCCCCCCCCGGGACCCCCAGCTTCTCCCCAGGATCCCCCCCAAATCCTCCCAGAACCCCCCCATCCCCTCCCCCAAGACCCCTAAACCTTCCCCCCCTCCCCCGGACCCCCCCAAATCCTTTAGGAAACCGCAAACCCCCCCGGGATGCCCCGCACCCCTCCCCCTGGGACACCCCCAAATCCCTCCCCCCATGACCCCCAACACTCCCTTGGGACCCCCCCAAATCCCCCAGCCCCCCCTCAAAACCCCCTGGGATGCTCCAATCCCCCCCCTTGAACTCCCAACTGCCCCCCCCCCCCAAATTCTTCCCTAGACCCCCCCTAACTCCATCCCCGGGACCCCCAGCATCTCCCCAGGATCCCCCCAAATCCTCCCAGGATCCCCCCTGAGACCCCTAAACTTACCCCCCCCGGGACCTCCCCAAACCCCCCTGAAATGTCCCCACCCCCCCCAAGGACCCCCAAAATCCTCTGGGACCCCCCCACCCCCAACCCTCCTGGAAAGCCCTTAATAAGCCCTAAGACCCCCCCAAAATTTCTTGTGTCCCCCCCCAAAATCCTCTGAGACACCTCCCCCCAGGACCCCCCAATACCCCCCTGAGACCCCTAAAGACCCCCCAAAATCACCTCAGACCCCCCCAGGACCCCCCAATACCTCCCCAGCCCCTCCCCCCTCCCCGGGACCCCTAAGATCCCCCAAAAATTGCCTGCAGGACCCCCAATACCTGTGACCCCCCCTCCAAAGACCCCTTGGGACCCCACAATCCCTCTGGGACCCCCCCCCAGTTCATCCTGACGCCCCCCCCCCCCCCCCTTCCTCCAGGACTCTCTGGGACCCCCACTTTCTCCTGGGACCCCTCAGTGCCCCCCTAAATCCTTGGGGGACACATGACACCCCCCACCAGCCCCCCACAATTCCACCTGGGACCCACAAGTACCCCCTTAGGAGCCTCTGGGACCTCCCAGTTTCCTCCAGGACCCCCCCAATACCCCTCGGAGACCCCCCAATTCCTCTTGACACTGCTCAGGACCCCCCCTGAGACTCCTCCAGAAGCCTCTGGGACACCCCCCCCCCCCAATACCCCTCGGAGACTCCCCCAATTTCTGAGAACCCACCTCACAAGCCTTTGGGACCCTTCCCAGTTCATCCCAGCCCCCCTTAGGACCCTCAAAACCCCCCTGAGACCCCCCCCAGGACCCTCTGGGATCCCGATACCCCCCTGAGACCCCCCCCAGGACCCTCTGGGATCCCGATACCCCCCTGAGACCCCCCCCAGGACCCCGAAACCCCCTCAGGGATCCCCCTCCCCCGGGACCCTCGACGACCCCCCCGCCTCAAGCTGCAATCTCTGACCCCGAACCCCGCAACGAGACCCCTCCCGGCGCCACAAGTGACCTTTAATCGACACACCCCCCCCTCACCGGGGGTCGTTCCCGGGAGCTGGGCCCGTTCCACCCCCCCCGGGTTCAATAAAGCTCTGCCGCTACCGGTCTCTCTCCCGTAATGGCGGCGCGGCCCCGCCCGCACTGCGCATGCGCCAGGGCTCCGCGCCGCTCCCCCGCCCCTCGGGGTTCCACACTGCGCATGCGCCAGGGCTCCGCGCCGCTCCCCCGCC
>NW_027414741.1:0-1000 GCF_964106895.1 Numenius arquata
CCTGTGTGTGTCCCCCCCCCGTCGTGCCCCCCCCCCACGTCACCTTGAGGCCACTTTTCCTTCTCCCCAGCCCTTTTCTGCCCCAATTGTGTAACTCCCCGGGGGGGGGGGGGGTTGTGGGTGGTAAAAAATATCAGGTATCTCCTTTCCCCCCCCCACCCCGAGCCCCCCCCCGTCCCGGGGGGGGGGGGCAAGATCTCAGAAAAAAAGGGGGGGAAAAAAAATAGAAAAGAAAGAAAAGAAAGCATTAAAAAAAAAAAAAAATAAAATAAGGAAAGACAAAGGGCCCGAGCGGGAAGTGGCCGCGGGGGGGGGAAAGGGGGGGTCCCGGGGGGGGGGGGCCCCCGCCTTTTTTTGGCAGCGGAGGTGGGAATTTCCAGAAATCCGCGATTTTTTGGCCCCGTTCCCGGGTTTTTGTTGTTTTTTGGTTTTTGTTTTTTTTTTTTGCTGGGGATAAAAGCACCAAAAAAGGGGGGGCGGGGGGGGGCTGGCTCAATTTTCGTGGGGGGGTGGGGGCTATTTTAAGGAAGGGGGTGGGGAAAGAACCCCCCCCAGGGGGTCGTTTTTCCCTCTTTGGGGGCATTTTTAGGGTATTTTTGTTTTTAACCCGGCGAAAATTAAAGATTTTGGGGGGAGCCAACAGTTCCCCCCCCCCGGGGAGGGGTGAGGGGGGGGGTGGTATTAATTCCCCCCCCCCCCCCAAGCCTTTCACAATCCCCCAGCGAAATCTTTTATTATTTATTATTAATTATTTCTCTTTTTTTTTGGCTTTTTTCCCGAGAGGAAACCGGATGCCGGGGGGGGGGGGGGGGCCGCTGGGGAAAAAGGGGGGGGGTTTCGGCGGGGGGGGGGGGTGGGGAAAAGGGGGGGGGGGGTGTTTGAAATTCGTCAGGAGGGAGGGGGGAGGAAAAGGACCGGGGGGGGGGGGGGGGAGAGATGCAAAAAATGGGAGAAATAACCCCATTTTGGGGGGCAGATGCAAAGAGTCACCACAAGCAGG
>NW_027414742.1:0-14890 GCF_964106895.1 Numenius arquata
CCTGGCTGCGCCAGGCAGCGCAAGGTGGGGCAGCCAGAACAACTCTTGCTTTCTTTCAAGGTCTCTGGGAACTACTTGCATTGCCACCCAGACTTTGGGGCTGCAGGCTTTCCTGGCCACTCTAGCCTCAAAAGCACCGGTTTTTCACTTTTCCCCAGCACCGGCGACCAATATGCCAAACGTCCTGGCCTGGCTCCCACAGCCAAGGTGGCAGCCAGAACAACTCTTGCTTTCTTTCAAGGTCTCTGGGAACTACTTGCATTGCCACCCAGACTTTGGGGCTGCGGGCTTTCCTGGCCACTCTAGCGTCAAAAGCACCTTTTTTTCATATTTCCCAGCACCGGCCTCCAATATGCCGAACGTCCTGGCCTGGCTCCCACAGCCAAGCTGGCAGCCAGAACAACTCTTGCTTTCTTTCAAGGTCTCTGGGAACTACTTGCATTGCCACCCAGACTTTGGGGCTGCGGGCTTTCCTGGCCACTCTAGCCTCAAAAGAACCTGTTTTTCACTTTTCCCTAGCACCGTCCTCCAATATGCCGAACGTCCTGTCCTAGCTCCTATAGCCAAGGTGGCAGCGGGAACAACTCTTGCTTTCTTTCAAGGTCTCTGGGAACTACTTGCATTGCCACACAGACTTTGGGGCTGCGGGCTTTCCTGGCCACTCTTTCCTCAAAAGAACCTGTTTTTCACTTTTCCCCAGCACCGTCCTCCAATATGCCGAACGTCCTGTCCTAGCTCCTATAGCCAAGGTGGCAGCCAGAACAACTCTTGCTTTCTTTCAAGGTCTCTGGGAACTACTTGCATTGCCACCCAGACTTTGGGGCTGCGGGCTTTCCTGGCCACTCTAGCCTCAAAAGCACCTTTTTTTCATATTTCCCCAGCACCGTCCTCCAATATGCCGAACGTCCTGGCCTGGCTCCCACAGCCAAGGTGGCAGCCAGAACAACTCTTGCTTTCTTTCAAGGTCTCTGGGAACTACTTGCATTGCCACACAGACTTTGGGGCTGCGGGCTTTCCTGGCCACTCTAGCCTCAAAAGCACCTTTTTTTCACTTTTCCCCAGCACCGGCCTCCAATATGCCGAACGTCCTGTCCTAGCTCCCACAGCCAAGCTGGCAGCCAGAACAACTCTTGCTTTCTTTCAAGGTCTCTGGGAACTACTTGCATTGCCACCCAGACTTTGGGGCTGCGGGCTTTCCTGGCCACTCTAGCCTCAAAAGCACCTTTTTTTCATATTTCCCAGCACCGGCCTCCAATACGCCGAACGTCCTGGCCTGGCTCCCACAGCCAAGCTGGCAGCCAGAACAACTCTTGCTTTCTTTCAAGGTCTCTGGGAACTACTTGCATTGCCACCCAGACTTTGGGGCTGCGGGCTTTCCTGGCCACTCTAGCCTCAAAAGCACCTTTTTTTCATATTTCCCAGCACCGGCCTCCAATACGCCGAACGTCCTGGCCTGGCTCCCACAGCCAACGTGGCAGCCAGAACAACTCTTGCTTTCTTTCAAGGTCTCTGGGAACTACTTGCATTGCCACCCAGACTTTGGGGCTGCGGGCTTTCCTGGCCACTCTAGCCTCAAAAGAACCTGTTTTTCACTTTTCCCTAGCACCGGCCTCCAATATGCCGAATGTCCTGGCCTGGCTCCCACAGCCAAGGTGGCAGCCAGAACAACGCTTGCTTTCTTTCAAGGTCTCTGGGAACTACTTGCATTGCCACCCAGACTTTGGGGCTGCAGGCTTTCCTGGCCACTCTAGCCTCAAAAGCACCGGTTTTTCACTTTTCCCCAGCACCGGCGACCAATATGCCAAACGTCCTGGCCTGCCTCCCACAGCCAAGGTGGCAGCCAGAACAACGCTTGCTTTCTTTCAAGGTCTCTGGGAACTACTTGCATTGCCACCCAGACTTTGGGGCTGCGGGCTTTCCTGGCCACTCTAGCCTCACAAGCACCTTTTTTTCATATTCCCCAGCACCGGCGACCAATATGCCAAACGTCCTGGCCTGCCTCCCACAGCCAAGGTGGCAGCCAGAACAACTCTTGCTTTCTTTCAAGGTCTCTGGGAACTACTTGCATTGCCACACAGACTTTGGGGCTGCGGGCTTTCCTGGCCACTCTAGCCTCACAAGCACCTTTTTTTCATATTTCCCAGCACCGGCCTCCAATATGCCGAACGTCCTGGCCTGGCTCCCACAGCCAAGGTGGCAGCCAGAACAACTCTTGCTTTCTTTCAAGGTCTCTGGGAACTACTTGCATTGCCACCCAGACTTTGGGGCTGCGGGCTTTCCTGGCCACTCTAGCCTCAAAAGAACCTGTTTTTCACTTTTCCCTAGCACCATCCTCCAATATGCCGAACGTCCTGTCCTAGCTCCTATAGCCAAGGTGGCAGCCAGAACAACTCTTGCTTTCTTTCAAGGTCTCTGGGAACTACTTGCATTGCCACCCAGACTTTGGGGCTGCGGGCTTTCCTGGCCACTCTAGCCTCAAAAGAACCTGTTTTTCACTTTTCCCCAGCACCGGCCTCCAATATGCCGAACGTCCTGTCCTAGCTCCTATAGCCAAAGTGGCAGCCAGAACAACTCTTGCTTTCTTTCAAGGTCTCTGGGAACTACTTGCATTGCCACCCAGACTTTGGGGCTGCGGGCTTTCCTGGCCACTCTAGCCTCAAAAGCACCTTTTTTTCACTTTTTCCCAGCACCAGCGCCCAATATGCCAAACGTCCTGGCCTGGCTCCCACAGCCAAGGTGGCAGCCAGAACAATCTTGCTTTCTTTCAAGGTCTCTGGGAACTACTTGCATTGCCACCCAGACTTTGGGGCTGCGGGCTTTCCTGGCCACTCTAGCCTCAAAAGCACCTTTTTTTCATATTTCCCAGCACCGGCCTCCAATACGCCGAACGTCCTGGCCTGGCTCCCACAGCCAAGCTGGCAGCCAGAACAACTCTTGCTTTCTTTCAAGGTCTCTGGGAACTACTTGCATTGCCACCCAGACTTTGGGGCTGCGGGCTTTCCTGGCCACTCTAGCCTCAAAAGCACCTTTTTTTCACTTTTCCCCAGCACCGTCGCCCAATATGCCGAACGTCCTGGCCTGGCTCCCACAGCCAAGCTGGCAGCCAGAACAACTCTTGCTTTCTTTCAAGGTCTCTGGGAACTACTTGCATTGCCACCCAGACTTTGGGGCTGCGGGCTTTCCTGGCCACTCTAGCCTCAAAAGCACCTTTTTTTCACTTTTCCCCAGCACCGGCCTCCAATATGCCGAACGTCCTGGCCTGGCTCACACAGCCAAGGTGGCACCCAGAACAACGCTTGCTTTCTTTCAAGGTCTCTGGGAACTACTTGCATTGCCACCCAGACTTTGGGGCTGCGGGCTTTCTTGGCCACTCTAGCCTCAAAAGCACCTTTTTTTCACTTTTCCCCAGCACCGTCCTCCAATATGCCGAACGTCCTGGCCTGGCTCCCACAGCCAACGTGGCAGCCAGAACAACTCTTGCTTTCTTTCAAGGTCTCTGGGAACTACTTGCATTGCCACCCAGACTTTGGGGCTGCGGGCTTTCCTGGCCACTCTAGCCTCAAAAGCACCTTTTTTTCACTTTTCCCCAGCACCGGCGACCAATATGCCAAACTCCTGGCCTGGCTCCCACAGCCAAGGTGGCAGCCAGAACAACTCTTGCTTTCTTTCAAGGTCTCTGGGAACTACTTGCATTGCCACCCAGACTTTGGGGCTGCGGGCTTTCCTGGCCACTCTAGCCTCAAAAGCACCTGTTTTTCACTTTTCCCCAGCACCAGCGCCCAATATGCCAAACGTCCTGGCCTGGCTCCCACAGCCAAGGTGGTAGCCAGAACAATCTTGCTTTCTTTCAAGGTCTCTGGGAACTACTTGCATTGCCACCCAGACTTTGGGGCTGCGGGC
This sequence comes from Numenius arquata, assembly GCF_964106895.1. Taxonomy (NCBI): domain Eukaryota; kingdom Metazoa; phylum Chordata; class Aves; order Charadriiformes; family Scolopacidae; genus Numenius; species Numenius arquata. The sequence continues at coordinate 3,901 of NW_027414742.1, forward strand.
TTTCCTGGCCACTCTAGCCTCAAAAGCACCTTTTTTTCATATTTCCCAGCACCGGCCTCCAATATGCCGAACGTCCTAGCCTGGCTCCCACAGCCAAGGTGGCAGCCAGAACAACTCTTGCTTTCTTTCAAGGTCTCTGGGAACTACTTGCATTGCCACCCAGACTTTGGGGCTGCGGGCTTTCCTGGCCACTCTAGCCTCAAAAGCACCTGTTTTTCACTTTTCCCCAGCACCAGCGCCCAATATGCCAAACGTCCTGGCCTGGCTCCCACAGCCAAGGTGGCAGCCAGAACAACTCTTGCTTTCTTTCAAGGTCTCTGGGAACTACTTGCATTGCCACCCAGACTTTGGGGCTGCGGGCTTTCCTGGCCACTCTAGCCTCAAAAGCACCTTTTTTTCATATTTCCCAGCACCGGCCTCCAATATGCCGAACGTCCTGGCCTGGCTCCCACAGCCAAGGTGGCAGCCAGAACAATCTTGCTTTCTTTCAAGGTCTCTGGGAACTACTTGCATTGCCACCCAGACTTTGGGGCTGCGGGCTTTCCTGGCCACTCTAGCCTCAAAAGCACCTTTTTTTCATATTTCCCAGCACCGGCAACCAATATGCCGAACGTCCTAGCCTGGCTCCCACAGCCAAGGTGGCAGCCAGAACAACTCTTGCTTTCTTTCAAGGTCTCTGGGAACTACTTGCATTGCCACCCAGACTTTGGGGCTGCGGGCTTTCCTGGCCACTCTAGCCTCAAAAGCACCTGTTTTTCACTTTTCCCCAGCACCAGCGCCCAATATGCCAAACGTCCTGGCCTGGCTCCCACAGCCAAGGTGGCAGCCAGAACAATCTTGCTTTCTTTCAAGGTCTCTGGGAACTACTTGCATTGCCACCCAGACTTTGGGGCTGCGGGCTTTCCTGGCCACTCTAGCCTCAAAAGCACCTTTTTTTCATATTTCCCAGCACCGGCCTCCAATATGCCGAACGTCCTGGCCTGGCTCCCACAGCCAAGCTGGCAGCCAGAACAACGCTTGCTTTCTTTCAAGGTCTCTGGGAACTACTTGCATTGCCACCCAGACTTTGGGGCTGCGGGCTTTCCTGGCCACTCTTTCCTCAAAAGAACCTGTTTTTCACTTTTCCCCAGCACCGTCCTCCAATATGCCGAACGTCCTGTCCTAGCTCCTATAGCCAAAGTGGCAGCCAGAACAACTCTTGCTTTCTTTCAAGGTCTCTGGGAACTACTTGCATTGCCACCCAGACTTTGGGGCTGCGGGCTTTCCTGGCCACTCTAGCCTCAAAAGCACCTGTTTTTCACTTTTCCCCAGCACCGGCGACCAATATGCCAAACGTCCTGGCCTGGCTCCCACAGCCAAGGTGGCAGCCAGAACAACTCTTGCTTTCTTTCAAGGTCTCTGGGAACTACTTGCATTGCCACCCAGACTTTGGGGCTGCGGGCTTTCCTGGCCACTCTAGCCTCAAAAGCACCTTTTTTTCATATTTCCCAGCACCGGCCTCCAATATGCCGAACGTCCTGGCCTGGCTCCCACAGCCAAGCTGGCAGCCAGAACAACTCTTGCTTTCTTTCAAGGTCTCTGGGAACTACTTGCATTGCCACCCAGACTTTGGGGCTGCGGGCTTTCCTGGCCACTCTTTCCTCAAAAGAACCTGTTTTTCACTTTTCCCCAGCACCGTCCTCCAATATGCCGAATGTCCTGGCCTGGCTCCCACAGCCAAGCTGGCAGCCAGAACAACTCTTGCTTTCTTTCAAGGTCTCTGGGAACTACTTGCATTGCCACACAGACTTTGGGGCTGCGGGCTTTCCTGGCCACTCTAGCCTCAAAAGCACCTTTTTTTCACTTTTCCCCAGCACCGGCCTCCAATATGCCGAACGTCCTGGCCTGGCTCACACAGCCAAGGTGGCACCCAGAACAACGCTTGCTTTCTTTCAAGGTCTCTGGGAACTACTTGCATTGCCACCCAGACTTTGGGGCTGCGGGCTTTCCTGGCCACTCTAGCCTCAAAAGCACCTGTTTTTCACTTTTCCCCAGCACCGGCCTCCAATATGCCGAACGTCCTGGCCTGGCTCACACAGCCAAGGTGGCAGCCAGAACAACTCTTGCTTTCTTTCAAGGTCTCTGGGAACTACTTGCATTGCCACCCAGACTTTGGGGCTGCGGGCTTTCCTGGCCACTCTAGCCTCAAAAGCACCTGTTTTTCATATTTCCCAGCACCGTCCTCCAATATGCCGAACGTCCTGGCCTGGCTCCCACAGCCAACGTGGCAGCCAGAACAACTCTTGCTTTCTTTCAAGGTCTCTGGGAACTACTTGCATTGCCACCCAGACTTTGGGGCTGCGGGCTTTCCTGGCCACTCTAGCCTCAAAAGCACCTGGTTTTCACTTTTCCCCAGCACCGGCCTCCAATATGCTGAACGTCCTGGCCTGGCTCCCACAGCCAAAGTGGCAGCCAGAACAACTCTTGCTTTCTTTCAAGGTCTCTGGGAACTACTTGCATTGCCACCCAGACTTTGGGGCTGCGGGCTTTCCTGGCCACTCTAGCCTCAAAAGCACCTGTTTTTCACTTTTCCCCAGCACCGGCCTCCAATACGCCGAACGTCCTGGCCTGGCTCCCACAGCCAAGCTGGCAGCCAGAACAACTCTTGCTTTCTTTCAAGGTCTCTGGGAACTACTTGCATTGCCACCCAGACTTTGGGGCTGCGGGCTTTCCTGGCCACTCTAGCCTCAAAAGCACCTGTTTTTCACTTTTCCCCAGCACCAGCGCCCAATATGCCAAACGTCCTGGCCTGGCTCCCACAGCCAAGGTGGCAGCCAGAACAATCTTGCTTTCTTTCAAGGTCTCTGGGAACTACTTGCATTGCCACCCAGACTTTGGGGCTGCGGGCTTTCCTGGCCACTCTAGCCTCAAAAGCACCTTTTTTTCATATTTCCCAGCACCGGCCTCCAATATGCCGAACGTCCTGGCCTGGCTCCCACAGCCAAGCTGGCAGCCAGAACAACTCTTGCTTTCTTTCAAGGTCTCTGGGAACTACTTGCATTGCCACCCAGACTTTGGGGCTGCGGGCTTTCCTGGCCACTCTTTCCTCAAAAGAACCTGTTTTTCACTTTTCCCCAGCACCGTCCTCCAATATGCCGAACGTCCTGTCCTAGCTCCTATAGCCAAAGTGGCAGCCAGAACAACTCTTGCTTTCTTTCAAGGTCTCTGGGAACTACTTGCATTGCCACCCAGACTTTGGGGCTGCGGGCTTTCCTGGCCACTCTAGCCTCAAAAGCACCTTTTTTTCACTTTTCCCCAGCACCGGCCTCCAATATGCCGAACGTCCTGGCCTGGCTCACACAGCCAAGGTGGCACCCAGAACAACGCTTGCTTTCTTTCAAGGTCTCTGGGAACTACTTGCATTGCCACCCAGACTTTGGGGCTGCGGGCTTTCCTGGCCACTCTAGCCTCAAAAGCACCTGTTTTTCATATTTCCCAGCACCGGCCTCCAATACGCCGAACGTCCTGGCCTGGCTCCCACAGCCAAGGTGGCAGCCAGAACAACTCTTGCTTTCTTTCAAGGTCTCTGGGAACTACTTGCATTGCCACCCAGACTTTGGGGCTGCGGGCTTTCCTGGCCACTCTAGCCTCAAAAGCACCTTTTTTTCATATTTCCCAGCACCGGCCTCCAATATGCCGAACGTCCTGGCCTGGCTCCCACAGCCAAGCTGGCAGCCAGAACAACGCTTGCTTTCTTTCAAGGTCTCTGGGAACTACTTGCATTGCCACCCAGACTTTGGGGCTGCGGGCTTTCCTGGCCACTCTTTCCTCAAAAGAACCTGTTTTTCACTTTTCCCCAGCACCGTCCTCCAATATGCCGAACGTCCTGTCCTAGCTCCTATAGCCAAAGTGGCAGCCAGAACAACTCTTGCTTTCTTTCAAGGTCTCTGGGAACTACTTGCATTGCCACCCAGACTTTGGGGCTGCGGGCTTTCCTGGCCACTCTAGCCTCAAAAGCACCTTTTTTTCACTTTTCCCCAGCACCGGCCTCCAATATGCCGAACGTCCTGGCCTGGCTCACACAGCCAAGGTGGCACCCAGAACAACGCTTGCTTTCTTTCAAGGTCTCTGGGAACTACTTGCATTGCCACCCAGACTTTGGGGCTGCGGGCTTTCCTGGCCACTCTAGCCTCAAAAGCACCTTTTTTTCACTTTTCCCCAGCACCGGCCTCCAATATGCCGAACGTCCTGGCCTGGCTCCCACAGCCAACGTGGCAGCCAGAACAACTCTTGCTTTCTTTCAAGGTCTCTGGGAACTACTTGCATTGCCACCCAGACTTTGGGGCTGCGGGCTTTCCTGGCCACTCTAGCCTCAAAAGCACCTTTTTTTCATATTTCCCAGCACCGGCCTCCAATATGCCGAACGTCCTGGCCTGGCTCCCACAGCCAAGCTGGCAGCCAGAACAACTCTTGCTTTCTTTCAAGGTCTCTGGGAACTACTTGCATTGCCACCCAGACTTTGGGGCTGCGGGCTTTCCTGGCCACTCTAGCCTCAAAAGCACCTGTTTTTCACTTTTCCCCAGCACCAGCGCCCAATATGCCAAACGTCCTGGCCTGGCTCCCACAGCCAAGGTGGCAGCCAGAACAATCTTGCTTTCTTTCAAGGTCTCTGGGAACTACTTGCATTGCCACCCAGACTTTGGGGCTGCGGGCTTTCCTGGCCACTCTAGCCTCAAAAGCACCTTTTTTTCATATTTCCCAGCACCGGCCTCCAATATGCCGAACGTCCTAGCCTGGCTCCCACAGCCAAGGTGGCAGCCAGAACAACTCTTGCTTTCTTTCAAGGTCTCTGGGAACTACTTGCATTGCCACCCAGACTTTGGGGCTGCGGGCTTTCCTGGCCACTCTAGCCTCAAAAGCACCTGTTTTTCACTTTTCCCCAGCACCAGCGCCCAATATGCCAAACGTCCTGGCCTGGCTCCCACAGCCAAGGTGGCAGCCAGAACAATCTTGCATTCTTTCAAGGTCTCTGGGAACTACTTGCATTGCCACCCAGACTTTGGGGCTGCGGGCTTTCCTGGCCACTCTAGCCTCAAAAGCACCTTTTTTTCATATTTCCCAGCACCGGCCTCCAATATGCCGAACGTCCTGGCCTGGCTCCCACAGCCAAGCTGGCAGCCAGAACAACGCTTGCTTTCTTTCAAGGTCTCTGGGAACTACTTGCATTGCCACCCAGACTTTGGGGCTGCGGGCTTTCCTGGCCACTCTTTCCTCAAAAGAACCTGTTTTTCACTTTTCCCCAGCACCGTCCTCCAATATGCCGAACGTCCTGTCCTAGCTCCTATAGCCAAAGTGGCAGCCAGAACAACTCTTGCTTTCTTTCAAGGTCTCTGGGAACTACTTGCATTGCCACCCAGACTTTGGGGCTGCGGGCTTTCCTGGCCACTCTAGCCTCAAAAGCACCTGTTTTTCACTTTTCCCCAGCACCGGCGACCAATATGCCAAACGTCCTGGCCTGGCTCCCACAGCCAAGGTGGCAGCCAGAACAACTCTTGCTTTCTTTCAAGGTCTCTGGGAACTACTTGCATTGCCACCCAGACTTTGGGGCTGCGGGCTTTCCTGGCCACTCTAGCCTCAAAAGCACCTTTTTTTCATATTTCCCAGCACCGGCCTCCAATATGCCGAACGTCCTGGCCTGGCTCCCACAGCCAAGCTGGCAGCCAGAACAACTCTTGCTTTCTTTCAAGGTCTCTGGGAACTACTTGCATTGCCACCCAGACTTTGGGGCTGCGGGCTTTCCTGGCCACTCTTTCCTCAAAAGAACCTGTTTTTCACTTTTCCCCAGCACCGTCCTCCAATATGCCGAATGTCCTGGCCTGGCTCCCACAGCCAAGCTGGCAGCCAGAACAACTCTTGCTTTCTTTCAAGGTCTCTGGGAACTACTTGCATTGCCACACAGACTTTGGGGCTGCGGGCTTTCCTGGCCACTCTAGCCTCAAAAGCACCTTTTTTTCACTTTTCCCCAGCACCGGCCTCCAATATGCCGAACGTCCTGGCCTGGCTCACACAGCCAAGGTGGCACCCAGAACAACGCTTGCTTTCTTTCAAGGTCTCTGGGAACTACTTGCATTGCCACCCAGACTTTGGGGCTGCGGGCTTTCCTGGCCACTCTAGCCTCAAAAGCACCTGTTTTTCACTTTTCCCCAGCACCGGCCTCCAATATGCCGAACGTCCTGGCCTGGCTCCCACAGCCAAGGTGGCACCCAGAACAACTCTTGCTTTCTTTCAAGGTCTCTGGGAACTACTTGCATTGCCACCCAGACTTTGGGGCTGCGGGCTTTCCTGGCCACTCTAGCCTCAAAAGCACCTGTTTTTCATATTTCCCAGCACCGTCCTCCAATATGCCGAACGTCCTGGCCTGGCTCCCACAGCCAACGTGGCAGCCAGAACAACTCTTGCTTTCTTTCAAGGTCTCTGGGAACTACTTGCATTGCCACCCAGACTTTGGGGCTGCGGGCTTTCCTGGCCACTCTAGCCTCAAAAGCACCTGGTTTTCACTTTTCCCCAGCACCGGCCTCCAATATGCTGAACGTCCTGGCCTGGCTCCCACAGCCAAGGTGGCAGCCAGAACAACTCTTGCTTTCTTTCACGGTCTCTGGGAACTACTTGCATTGCCACCCAGACTTTGGGGCTGCGGGCTTTCCTGGCCACTCTAGCCTCAAAAGCACCTGTTTTTCACTTTTCCCCAGCACCGGCCTCCAATACGCCGAACGTCCTGGCCTGGCTCCCACAGCCAAGGTGGCAGCCAGAACAACTCTTGCTTTCTTTCAAGGTCTCTGGGAACTACTTGCATTGCCACACAGACTTTGGGGCTGCGGGCTTTCCTGGCCACTCTAGCCTCACAAGCACCTTTTTTTCATATTCCCCAGCACCGGCCTCCAATATGCCGAACGTCCTGGCCTGGCTCCCACAGCCAAGCTGGCAGCCAGAACAACTCTTGCTTTCTTTCAAGGTCTCTGGGAACTACTTGCATTGCCACCCAGACTTTGGGGCTGCGGGCTTTCCTGGCCACTCTAGCCTCAAAAGAACCTGTTTTTCACTTTTCCCTAGCACCGGCCTCCAATATGCCGAACGTCCTGGCCTGGCTCCCACAGCCAAGGTGGCAGCCAGAACAATCTTGCTTTCTTTCAAGGTCTCTGGGAACTACTTGCATTGCCACCCAGACTTTGGGGCTGCGGGCTTTCCTGGCCACTCTAGCCTCAAAAGCACCTTTTTTTCATATTTCCCAGCACCGGCAACCAATATGCCGAACGTCCTAGCCTGGCTCCCACAGCCAAGGTGGCAGCCAGAACAACTCTTGCTTTCTTTCAAGGTCTCTGGGAACTACTTGCATTGCCACCCAGACTTTGGGGCTGCGGGCTTTCCTGGCCACTCTAGCCTCAAAAGCACCTGTTTTTCACTTTTCCCCAGCACCAGCGCCCAATATGCCAAACGTCCTGGCCTGGCTCCCACAGCCAAGGTGGCAGCCAGAACAATCTTGCTTTCTTTCAAGGTCTCTGGGAACTACTTGCATTGCCACCCAGACTTTGGGGCTGCGGGCTTTCCTGGCCACTCTAGCCTCAAAAGCACCTTTTTTTCATATTTCCCAGCACCGGCCTCCAATATGCCGAACGTCCTGGCCTGGCTCCCACAGCCAAGCTGGCAGCCAGAACAACGCTTGCTTTCTTTCAAGGTCTCTGGGAACTACTTGCATTGCCACCCAGACTTTGGGGCTGCGGGCTTTCCTGGCCACTCTTTCCTCAAAAGAACCTGTTTTTCACTTTTCCCCAGCACCGTCCTCCAATATGCCGAACGTCCTGTCCTAGCTCCTATAGCCAAAGTGGCAGCCAGAACAACTCTTGCTTTCTTTCAAGGTCTCTGGGAACTACTTGCATTGCCACCCAGACTTTGGGGCTGCGGGCTTTCCTGGCCACTCTAGCCTCAAAAGCACCTGTTTTTCACTTTTCCCCAGCACCGGCGACCAATATGCCAAACGTCCTGGCCTGGCTCCCACAGCCAAGGTGGCAGCCAGAACAACTCTTGCTTTCTTTCAAGGTCTCTGGGAACTACTTGCATTGCCACCCAGACTTTGGGGCTGCGGGCTTTCCTGGCCACTCTAGCCTCAAAAGCACCTTTTTTTCATATTTCCCAGCACCGGCCTCCAATATGCCGAACGTCCTGGCCTGGCTCCCACAGCCAAGCTGGCAGCCAGAACAACTCTTGCTTTCTTTCAAGGTCTCTGGGAACTACTTGCATTGCCACCCAGACTTTGGGGCTGCGGGCTTTCCTGGCCACTCTTTCCTCAAAAGAACCTGTTTTTCACTTTTCCCCAGCACCGTCCTCCAATATGCCGAATGTCCTGGCCTGGCTCCCACAGCCAAGCTGGCAGCCAGAACAACTCTTGCTTTCTTTCAAGGTCTCTGGGAACTACTTGCATTGCCACACAGACTTTGGGGCTGCGGGCTTTCCTGGCCACTCTAGCCTCAAAAGCACCTTTTTTTCACTTTTCCCCAGCACCGGCCTCCAATATGCCGAACGTCCTGGCCTGGCTCACACAGCCAAGGTGGCACCCAGAACAACGCTTGCTTTCTTTCAAGGTCTCTGGGAACTACTTGCATTGCCACCCAGACTTTGGGGCTGCGGGCTTTCCTGGCCACTCTAGCCTCAAAAGCACCTGTTTTTCACTTTTCCCCAGCACCGGCCTCCAATATGCCGAACGTCCTGGCCTGGCTCACACAGCCAAGGTGGCAGCCAGAACAACTCTTGCTTTCTTTCAAGGTCTCTGGGAACTACTTGCATTGCCACCCAGACTTTGGGGCTGCGGGCTTTCCTGGCCACTCTAGCCTCAAAAGCACCTGTTTTTCATATTTCCCAGCACCGTCCTCCAATATGCCGAACGTCCTGGCCTGGCTCCCACAGCCAACGTGGCAGCCAGAACAACTCTTGCTTTCTTTCAAGGTCTCTGGGAACTACTTGCATTGCCACCCAGACTTTGGGGCTGCGGGCTTTCCTGGCCACTCTAGCCTCAAAAGCACCTGGTTTTCACTTTTCCCCAGCACCGGCCTCCAATATGCTGAACGTCCTGGCCTGGCTCCCACAGCCAAAGTGGCAGCCAGAACAACTCTTGCTTTCTTTCAAGGTCTCTGGGAACTACTTGCATTGCCACCCAGACTTTGGGGCTGCGGGCTTTCCTGGCCACTCTAGCCTCAAAAGCACCTGTTTTTCACTTTTCCCCAGCACCGGCCTCCAATACGCCGAACGTCCTGGCCTGGCTCCCACAGCCAAGCTGGCAGCCAGAACAACTCTTGCTTTCTTTCAAGGTCTCTGGGAACTACTTGCATTGCCACCCAGACTTTGGGGCTGCGGGCTTTCCTGGCCACTCTAGCCTCAAAAGCACCTGTTTTTCACTTTTCCCCAGCACCAGCGCCCAATATGCCAAACGTCCTGGCCTGGCTCCCACAGCCAAGGTGGCAGCCAGAACAATCTTGCTTTCTTTCAAGGTCTCTGGGAACTACTTGCATTGCCACCCAGACTTTGGGGCTGCGGGCTTTCCTGGCCACTCTAGCCTCAAAAGCACCTTTTTTTCATATTTCCCAGCACCGGCCTCCAATATGCCGAACGTCCTGGCCTGGCTCCCACAGCCAAGCTGGCAGCCAGAACAACTCTTGCTTTCTTTCAAGGTCTCTGGGAACTACTTGCATTGCCACCCAGACTTTGGGGCTGCGGGCTTTCCTGGCCACTCTTTCCTCAAAAGAACCTGTTTTTCACTTTTCCCCAGCACCGTCCTCCAATATGCCGAACGTCCTGTCCTAGCTCCTATAGCCAAAGTGGCAGCCAGAACAACTCTTGCTTTCTTTCAAGGTCTCTGGGAACTACTTGCATTGCCACCCAGACTTTGGGGCTGCGGGCTTTCCTGGCCACTCTAGCCTCAAAAGCACCTTTTTTTCACTTTTCCCCAGCACCGGCCTCCAATATGCCGAACGTCCTGGCCTGGCTCACACAGCCAAGGTGGCACCCAGAACAACGCTTGCTTTCTTTCAAGGTCTCTGGGAACTACTTGCATTGCCACCCAGACTTTGGGGCTGCGGGCTTTCCTGGCCACTCTAGCCTCAAAAGCACCTGTTTTTCATATTTCCCAGCACCGGCCTCCAATACGCCGAACGTCCTGGCCTGGCTCCCACAGCCAAGGTGGCAGCCAGAACAACTCTTGCTTTCTTTCAAGGTCTCTGGGAACTACTTGCATTGCCACCCAGACTTTGGGGCTGCGGGCTTTCCTGGCCACTCTAGCCTCAAAAGCACCTTTTTTTCATATTTCCCAGCACCGGCCTCCAATATGCCGAACGTCCTGGCCTGGCTCCCACAGCCAAGCTGGCAGCCAGAACAACGCTTGCTTTCTTTCAAGGTCTCTGGGAACTACTTGCATTGCCACCCAGACTTTGGGGCTGCGGGCTTTCCTGGCCACTCTTTCCTCAAAAGAACCTGTTTTTCACTTTTCCCCAGCACCGTCCTCCAATATGCCGAACGTCCTGTCCTAGCTCCTATAGCCAAAGTGGCAGCCAGAACAACTCTTGCTTTCTTTCAAGGTCTCTGGGAACTACTTGCATTGCCACCCAGACTTTGGGCTGCGGGCTTTCCTGGCCACTCTAGCCTCAAAAGCACCTTTTTTTCACTTTTCCCCAGCACCGGCCTCCAATATGCCGAACGTCCTGGCCTGGCTCACACAGCCAAGGTGGCACCCAGAACAACGCTTGCTTTCTTTCAAGGTCTCTGGGAACTACTTGCATTGCCACCCAGACTTTGGGGCTGCGGGCTTTCCTGGCCACTCTAGCCTCAAAAGCACCTTTTTTTCACTTTTCCCCAGCACCGGCCTCCAATATGCCGAACGTCCTGGCCTGGCTCCCACAGCCAACGTGGCAGCCAGAACAACTCTTGCTTTCTTTCAAGGTCTCTGGGAACTACTTGCATTGCCACC
>NW_027414743.1:0-21784 GCF_964106895.1 Numenius arquata
GGAGAGGGGGGGTTAACGCGCCCCGGTTGTCCCTGAGGAGGGGGGGGGGACACGACACGGGGGGAATGAGGCCTGTGAAGGCCTCTCCCGGTGCCCGGTTCCCGGCCTCACCTGGTGGTTGACCCCCCAGGCCAGCACGGCCAGGAGCGGGTCGGCGGCCCGCGGCACCTTCACCCGCTGCGGCACGAACCGCTTCTGCTTCTTCTTAGTCTTGGTACGCGGTGCCGCCGGACCGGGACCGGGTCCGGGACCGGGCCCCGTCCCCGTCGCCGCCATGGCCGCCGCTTCCGCCCGCCCGCTCACCCACTTCCGCCCGGCTCTGCCGCGGCGCCGGAAGCCGGAAGTGGCTCACCGGAAGCCGATGGGGGGGGGACAGGGCCCGCGCATGCGCCCTGCGGCGCCCTGCGCTCCGTATAGGGAGCCTATACTGATGTCTATAGGGGACTGGGGATCGCTATAGGGGACGTGTGGTGCCTATAAGGGGATGTCCGCTCGCTATAGGGGACATATATGATCCCTATAGGGGATGTGTGATCGCTATAGGGGACGTGGGTACCTATAGGGGACGTGTGTTTCCTATAGGGGACATATATGATCCCTATAGGGGATGTCTGCTCCCTGTAGGAGATACATATGATCCCTATAGGGGACTGGGGATCACTATAGGGGAAGTGTGGTACCTATAGGGGATGTCTGCTCCCTACAGGGGATATGCATGATCCCTATAGGGGATGTGTGATCACTATAGGGGACCTGTGGTGCCTATAAGGGATATGTATGATCCCTATAGGGGATATATATGATCCCTACACAAGACGTGTGATCGCTATAGATATATATAGGGTGACTATAGGGGACGTGTGTGTACCTATAGGGGACATATATGATCTCTATAGCGGATGTGTGATCACTATAGGGGACATGTGGTGCCTGTAGAGGTTGTGTGCTCCCTATAGGGGACATGTATGATCCCTATAGGGGACATATATGATCCCTACAGGGGACGTATGGTGCCTATAGGAGATGTGTGCTCCCTATAGGGGATATATGTGATTCCTATAGAGGATGTGTGATCGCTATAGGGGACGTGTGGTGCCTATAGGAGGTGTGTGTGTGCTATAGGGGATGTGTGTGACCCCTACAGGGGACACGTGTTCCCTATAGGGTGCTGTGCCTCCCTGTGGGGGTGCCCTGTGCCCCCTATAGGGGTGACGCCTGTTCCCTATAGGGCCGCAGGACGGGTCCCCCTCCCCCTGGGGAAACTGAGGCTGCAGCAGTGCCGTGTGTCCCGCCCCCCCCCGGCCCCCCAATACCCGCCGGCCCCCCAATTCCACCCCCCCCAGCCCCCTCCCGCCCCCCCCCCGGCCCCCCAATTCCACCCCCCAGCTCCCCAACACCCCCCGAACCCCCCAATGCCACCCCCCCAGCCCCCTCCCGACCCCCCCGGACTCCCCTCGGACCCCCCAATTCCCCCTCCAGCCCCCCAAATTCCCCCCATCCTCTCCCACCCCTCGAGACCCCCCCAATTTCCCCCCCCCGCCCCCTCTCCCACCCCCCAGGACCCCCCCAATTTTCCCTCCCCGAGCCCCCCCCAACACCTCCCATGCCCTCCCACCCCCCGAGACCACCCAATTCCCCGCCCAACCCCCTCCCGCCGCCAGAAACCCCTAATTCCCCCCCTCCCCCCGCCCCCTGTCGCCCCCTCGGACGCACCCCATCCCCCCAATTGCGTGTCCCCCCCCGGCCCCCCCCCAGGCTCCTCTCAGCATCTCTGGCCTTTATTGAGCCCACATGCAGCGCCGGGGCTGAGCGGGGGGGGGCGCGGGGGGGGGGTGGGCTGGGCCCCGAGGGACGCCCCACACTTGGGGGGCTGGGGGGGGGGGGGGGGCACAGCAGGTCCCGGGGTGGGGGGGGGGCACAGTGGAGGTGCCAAGCGAGGGGACACGGACGGGGGTGAAGTGCGGTGCAAGGAGGGGGGGGACTGACCCCCACTTGGGGGGTGCCCCCCATTTATGGGGCTGGCCCCCACTTGGGGAGCTGGGAAGGTTGAGGGGAGGGGGCGGGGGGGGCGCGGGGGGGGGGGGGTCCCAGACATTCCTCCAGGTATCGGCTTAAGGCATCTCGAAGCGGACCCCGGGCAGCACCCCCAGCCCCGGCCGGGCCCCCCCCCCCCCCCGGAGTGTGGAGGGGGTCCGGGAGGGGGGGTGGGGGTGTCAAGGCAGCGCCCCTCCCGCCCCCCCCCCAGCCCCCCCGGGCCCCCCCCTCGCCGTGGGGCGGGACGGGGCGATCGCGGCGGCAGCAAGAGGGGACACGGAGGTGACACCGGGACATGCGAGCGGAGACGGGTCCGGCGGGACCTGGCGGGGGGGGGGACACACGCGGGGTTGGGGGGCGCCGACCCCCCCCCACCCTCCCCAGGGGGTCCCCGAGGGATGGGGGCGGGGGGGGGGACCCCGGAGCCTGCAGGGTTCGGGGAAGGGGGGGGGGTGTCCCCCAGGGATTTGGTGGCACCCAAGTGACTTGGGGGGGGGGGGGGGGTCTTGGGGGCACCCGAGGGGTGGGGGGGGGTCTAGAAGGGGGGAGGGGGACACAGGGTTCTGGGGGCACCCAAGGGATGTGGGGGGGTCTGAGGGGGTCCAGGGTCTCAGGGGCACCCAAGGGACCTCGGGGGGGAGTCTGGGGGTCTTGGGGGCACCCAAGGGACGTGGGGGGGGGTCTGAGGGGGTGCAGGGTCTCGGGGGGCACCCGAGGGATCGGGGGGGGTGTTGTCTCTGGGGGAGATGGGGGGATCCCCAAGATTCTGGGTGACCTCAATGAGTGGGGGACACACAGGTGGGGTTTGGGGACCCAAGGGATACAGGGGGCACCCAAGGGATTGGGGGGGGGGTTCTGTAGAAGGGGGGGGGGGGGGGACAGGGTCCTGGGGGCACCCAGGGGATCTCGGGGGGGGGGGAACATGGGATTTGGAGTCCCAAGGGGATGGGGGGGGGGGGGCTTAAAGGATGCAGGGGGGAACCCAAAGGACTAGAGGGGGGGATGATGGGGGGGGGTCCCGCGGGGGGGGGTCCCTCAGAGGATGTGGGGGCACTTGAGGAGGGGGAGGTGGGGGGGGTACCTGGCAGGGGGGGGCATTAACTGGCCGCCGTCTCCTGGCGCAGGGGGAAGAGCTTGGCTTGGTCCTCAGCCTCGCAGGCGCAGGACAGGTCACTCCTGGGGGGGGGACACATGGGGGTCACCCTGGGCCTGGGCCCCCCCCCCCCGGCTCCGAGACCTCCCCCCCCGTACCCCTTCCCCCCCCCACACCTTACCTGTTATCATTGATGTCTGTCACGTTCCCTGCAAGAAAGAGCAGCAGCTCCAGGGGGGGTTTGGGGGAGCCGCCCCCCCTGCCAAGCCCCCATCTCACAACTGGGGACCCCCCCCAACACCTCCCCTAGAGCCCCCCCCCCCTCACCATTATCCACGTTGAGCTGCTGGTAGGTGTCCGGGGGGCTGCTGGAGAGCGTGGGGGGGGGCACTGGGAAAGCTGGGGGGGGGGCACAAGAGGATGAGGGGGAGGGGGACACAGGGATATGAGACCCCCCCGGGCACTGTTGGCACCGGGGGGGGGGCACCCCATGCCCTGCACCCCCCCCGGGCCTGGCCCCCCTCCCTGTCCCCATACCCCGTGTATGTAGGGGTCACCCTGGGCCTGGGCCCCCCCACCCCCGTCCCCGACAACCCCCCCACCCCCCCTCCCCCGTGTCCTCCCCCCCGCCCCCAACATCCCCGTGGGTCCCCTGTCCCCTGTGGCCCCCCCCCCGTCCCTGCACCCCCCATTCTCTGCCCCCAGGATCCCCCCCATGCCCCTCTGCCCTCCCCTCAGCACCCTCCCCCGATGCCTCCCACCCCTAGTCCCTGCCCCTCCCCGCCCCCCCACCCGCCCTGCCCACCCCCCTCCGTGCTCCCCCCCCCCCCCCGCACTCACAGGCCCTGGGGGCCGGGCCCGGGCAGGGCCCCCCCCGCGGGGTACCCCTGGAAGAGGCTGTTGGTGTAGCTGAGGCCGGTGGGTGACGCCGCTGGCACCTGCCCGGGTCGCACCGGCTTGGCTGGGGGCGGGGGGGGGACACACACACGGGGGGGCTGAGGGGTGCTGGCTGACACACACCACCCCCCCCCGCCAAGGGTCTGTGCCACCCCCCCCTGCCCCCGTGCACCCCAGGGGGTGCCAGGCTGGGTGCCAGACCCCACACCCCCTGTGCCACCCCCCGGCACCCCATGTGCCCGAGCCCACCGGGCACCCCCCATGTTCCTCCTCCCCCCCCTGCACCCCACTCATCCTCGTGCACCCCTTGCACCCCAGATGCCCGTACGCCCCCCCCCCCCCGTACCACCCCATCTCCTGCACCCCCTGCCCCCCAGGTCCCCGTGCCCACCCTGTACCCCCTAATCCTTACACCCTCTGCCTTTCCGATGCCTGTGCCCACCCTGGGCACCCCATGCACCCCAGCTCCCTGGATGCCCCGTACCCCCCCGCTGCCCGTACCCCCCCCGTGCCCCCCGGGGCGGTACCGATGTGGGCGCTGTGGGCTCCCCAGGCTGCCCCCCATCTCTCTCTGTCCCCCCAGGTCCCTATACCCACCCTGTACCCCCTGCACCCCCTGTACCCCATACACCCCCGGTCCTCCCCTGCCCCTCAGCTGCCCGTACCCCCCCGCGCACCCCCCCGGGGCGGTACCGATGTGGGTGCTGCAGGCTCTCCGGGCTGCCCCCCGGCTCCCCCTGTCCCCCCGGTGCCCGTGCCCCCTCCCCGGTACCTCCTGCACCCCAGGTCCCTATACCCACCCTGTACCCCCTGCACCCCCTGTACCCCATACACCCCCGGTCCTCCCCTGCCCCTCAGCTGCCCGTACCCCCCCCGCGCACCCCCCCGGGGCGGTACCGATGTGGGCGCTGTGGGCTCTGCGGGCCGCCCCCCGGGCCCTGACGGCCTCCCGGATCCGCTCCACCTCCTGCTGGTAGCGGCGCTTGTCGAGGCGGGCGCCCTCCTTGGCCTCCCTCAGCGCACCCTCCAGGGCCTGCACTCGCCCAGCCGTAGCCCGCAGGCGTTTCTCCAGCTTCGGAAGCTCGCAGCGCAGGTCTGCATTGTCACGGACCAGCTGCGCGGGGCGTCAGCGCCCGCACCCGCCGGGCACCCCACGGCACCCACCCGCACCGGGCAACCACCCACACCCAATGGCCACCAGGCACCCGCCGGCACCCGGCACCCACCGGCCACCCAACAGCACCGGGCACCCACTGGCACCGGGCACCCACCCGCACCCACCGGCCACCCAACAGCACTGGGCAACCACCGGCACCCAATGGCCACTGGGCACCCAACGGGCATCCACCAGCCACCCAACAGCACTGGGCAACCACCGGCACCCAACAGCCACTGGCCACCCAACGGGCATCCACTGGCCACCCAACAGCACCAGGCAACCACTGGCACCGGGCACCCACCCACACCCACCGGCCACCCAACAGCACTGGGCAACCACTGGCACCCACCAGCTCCCACCGGCACTGGGCACACAATGGCTCCTACCCGCACACACCGGCCACCCAACGGCACTGGGCACCCACCAGCACCCACCCGCACACACTGGCACCGGGCACCCACCGGCACCTGACAGCACCCACGCGCACCCAACGGGCACCCAACAGCACTCACCAGCCACCGGGCACCCCACGGCACCCACCAGGCACCGGGCAACCAACAGCGCACACCGGCACCGGGCACCCAGTGGTTCCTACCCGCACACACCCCACGGCACCCAACAACACCCACCCACATCCAACAGCACCGGGCACCCACTGGCACCGACCCTCACCTGGCATCCCCCAGCACCCCCACACACACACTGGGGACTGGGCACCCAATGGGCACCCACCGGGCAACCACCGGCACCGGGTAGCCACTGGCACCCACCCACACACGCTGGCAACAGGCACCCAATGGCTCCTACCCGCACACACCGGGCACCCAACAACACCCACACACACACGGGGCACCCCCTGGCACCCACCCGCACACACCGACACCGGGCACCCATCAGTGACCAGCACCCACTGGGCACCCACCAGGCACCCAACAGTAGCCACCGGCACCGGGCACCCACTGGGCCCCGGGCACCCCCCAGCACCGGGCACCAGCAGCCCCAGGGTGCCCTGCCGCCCCCCCCCCCCGGCCCCCTCAGCAGTGCCTCCGGGGGTGGCCTCAGCCCCCCCAGGCCCCCAGCAGTCCCTCGGGGGGGGTCCCAGACCCCAGCAGTGCCTCGGGGCGGGGGGGCTCAGCCCCCCAGCAGTGCCTCGAGAGGTCCCTGCCCCCCCCAGCCCCCCAGCAGTGCCTCGGGGTGGGGAGGGGGTCCTTGCCCCCCCCAGCAGTGCTACCGGGGCCACATGCAACAGTGGAGCCATGACCGCGAAGCTGAGCTGGGGGGACTGGGAGTGAGGGGGGGGGCACCACAGCCAGGCCTGGGGGGGGGCAGCAGGCAGGGGTGGGCAGGAAAGTGCCGGTCAGGGCAGTGTGTCGTCCCCCCCCCCTCGCCACTGCAAAACTGGGGGTGTCTAGGTGGCCGGGACAGAGGGGACTCGGGGGGGGTCTTTCCCCCTGCCCCACATCCCTCTTCCCCGGGGGGGGGGCAGTGGGGGGGGTCTTGGTACCTTGGATACCCAGTGCTCCAGCTGGGGAGGAGGCAGCGACGGGGGCAGGGGGGGCAACAGAGCGGGCATCAGCATGTGCCCCTCCCAGCCATGCCACCCCACGGAAGGGCTTTGGGGGGGGGCACCAGGATGGAGGGGGCGCTGGGAGGGGGTGTGATGCCAAGGGATGGGGGGGGCACCAGGAAAGCAAAGGGGGGGGTTGCAGTATAGGGGGGCTGGAGAAGCGCTGGGGGGAGGGGGGGTGTGATGGGGTGGGGGGGGCTGGGGTGGGGGCCCCCCTCGCCCCCACTTTGCCCTCCCCCCCCCCCGTGCCCCCCCCGCCCACCTGTTTGTGAACCTTTGTAAGCTGCTCCAGGTTGTTCTCAAGAAAGGAAATCTTCTGCTTCTGGGAGTGCAGCCCCCCACTGTCCTCGGGCTCCAGCTCTGCGCTCTGGGGGGGTGGGGGGGGGAACTGAGGGACACCCCCCCCGGGATGGCATCCCCCAACCCAGACTGGCACCCCCCAACCCGGCCTGGCACCCCCCAACATAGGCTGCCACCTCCCCCACCTCCACCGGGGCTTAGACCCACCCCCCGGACCTCGGCCAGGCCCCCCCCGGCGATGCCCAGGCTGGGACCCCCCCCCAGCCAAACTGGGACCCCCCCCAACTGCACCCAGGCTGGGACCCCCCCAACTGGGATGAGACCCCCCCCAACCTGTGAAGAGACCCCCAAACGATGCCCAGGATGGGGACACACCACCCCCCCATAACTGGGCTGGGACCCCCCCCACATAGGTTGAGACCCCCCCCATCTGAACCGGGACCCCCACACCCAGTCTGGGACACCCCCCCCAGGCCAGGAACCCCCTCCCTCTTTCCTCCAACACCACCCCCCTCCCTTCCAGCCCCCCCGTCCCCCCATCTCTGACCCCTCTCTCTTCCCTCACCCCATTTTTGCACCTCCCCCGATTTTTTGCCCCCCTTTGCCCCCCCTCATTTTACACCCTCCCCCCCCCCATTTCACCCCCCCTCACTTTCTTGACTCGAGTCGTGACGTCTTGAACAAACAGCTTGCGCAAGTTGTGGAGGGTCTGGAGTTCACGGGCCTGGGGGGGCGGGCACAAGGGGTGAGGGGGTGCACAGTGTCCCCCAGACCCCCTCCGACCCCCCCCAGATCCGCCCCCTCCCTCCCCCACTTACCACGGTCTCCTCCAGCCCCTTGAGGTCCTGCTTGGACTGCTCGTGGCGCTCATAGAGAAACCTGGGGGGACATGGGGGGGGTCACCCCAAAGATGGGGGGGTCACCCCAAGGATAGGGGGGTATTTGGGGACTGGGGGGGGGCTCAGAAGAGGCACAAGGGTGCTGGGGGGGGGTGGCTGGTAAGGGCTCCTGGGGACTTGGAGGGATCTCAGGAGTCTTTTTGGGGGGGCCCTGGGGGCTGAGGGGGGACCCCGAGGTGGTGCAGGGTCTTGGGGGGGGGTCCTGGTAATGTTGGGGGGGGTGTGTGTCTCAAAGCTCCTGGGGTTGTTGGGGGTCCCCAGGGCTCCTGGAGGTGGCTCAGGGTCCTGGAGGGTGTCCCCATGGGGTGGGGTCCCAGTGATGTTGGGGGTCTCAGGGGTGATGGGGGGGGCCCAAGGCTCCTGGAGGTGGCCCAGGGTTCGGGGGGGGGGTCTGGGGGGTCCTGGTGATGCTCGGGGTCCCAGGGGCGATGGGGGGGTCCTGGTGGTGACATCTTGGGAGGGGTCTCAGGCCTCCCATCGGGGGCAGAGGGGGACGCTGTGGCTCTGGGGGTGCCAGGGGTGGCAGCGGGGGGTGTGGGGGTGTCCCCAGAAGGAGGGGGGGGGGTCTCACGTGAGCTCCTGCAGGCGGGCAGCCTTGGCCCGCTCCTCCCCCCGCAGCGCCTCGTGCTCCCCCCGAAGCTTCTCCAGCTCCAGCTCCAGCTTCTGGTTCAGGCTGGGGACGGACGGACAGACGGACGGAGGGTCAGGGGGATGGAGGGACAGACGGACCCATGGGGGGACAGTCTCTGCCCTCCCCCCTACACACACACATCCGGCCAGGGATGAGTCCAGGGAAGGGATGGGGAGAGGGATGGGGCTGGGGGTATCCGGGGTCAGGGTTGGGGACAGGGTCAAGGTGGGGGTCAAGGGTGGCGATGGGGTGGGGGTCAGGGATGGGGTCAAGGACAGGGACAGGGATGGGGACAGGGACAAGGGTTGGGGTCTGGGGTGGGGATGGGGACAGGGTGAGGGTCAAGGTCAAGGACAGGGAATGGCATCGGGATGGGGTCCGGGATGGGGTCCAGGATGGGATTGGTGTCAAGGACGGAGACAGGGATGGGGACAGCAGTGGGGATAGGGTCCGGGATGGGATTGGGGTCAGGGTCAGGGACAGGGATGGGAATCAGGTCCAGGATGGGATTGGGGTTAAGGACAGTGTCAGGGACGGGGACAGAGACGGGGACAGGGACAAGGACGGGGTCCAGGATAGGTTTGGGGTCAGGGTCATGGCCACGGTCAGGGTCAGGATTGGGGATGGGGACGGAGTTGGGGATGGGATCAGGGTCAAATGTGGGGCCGGGGACAGCAGTGGGGCTGGGGATGGGGCTGGCGTTGGGGACGGGGAGGAGGACGGGGTTGGGGAAGGGGACGGGGCCACTCACTCCCGCAGCTCGTCGATGGTTTTCTGCCGCTCGTTGACCTCGTCCCGCAGCCGCGTCAGCTGCTTGTGCTGGGCCTCGCGCTGGCTCTCCAGCTGCAGCTCCAGCGCCTTCTGCACCCCCCACTCAGCACCGGCACCGGGACCCTTGCCCCACACCCCCTGGCACCCCCCAGAACCCCCCACAATCCCCCAGGATCCCAACACCCCCAGGGACACCCGCCCTGGCAACCCCCAGGACCCCAACACACCTGGGGACCCCTGCCCCAGCACCCCCCGAGACACAGCACCCCCAGGGACCCCCGCCCCGCACCCCCGGCACCCCCCAGGACCCCAACACACCTGGGGACCCCTGCCCCAGCACCCCCTGAGACACAGCACCCCCAGGGACCCCCGCCCCGCACCCCCCAGGACCCCAACACACCTGGGGACCCCTGCCCCAGCACCCCCTGAGACACAGCACCCCCAGGGACCCCCGCCCCGCACCCCCGGCACCCCCCAGGACCCCAACGCACCTGGGGACCCCTGCCCCAGCACCCCCTGAGACACAGCACCCCCAAGGACCCCCAGCCTGGAACCCCTCGGGGACCCCCCGGACCCCAACTCCCTCGTGGAGCCCCACCCTGGCAACCCCCAGGACCCCCCGGGACCCCAGCACCCCCAGGGACCCCACCCCAGCACCCCCAGAGATACACCAGGACCCCAACACCCACAGGGACCACCACCCCAGCACTGCCTGGGAACCCCCAGCACCCCAACACTCCGCAGGGACCCCAACTCCTCCTGGGGACCCCCAGCTCCCCCCAGCATCCTCACACCCCAACTCCTCCTAGAGACCCCAGCACCCCCCAGGGACCCCCCAGGGGTGCCCTGCGCCCCCCCCCCCCCCCCAGCACCCCCTCACCTTGACCTCGTCGGTCTCCTGGGTCTCATCCTGCTCCCGCTCCTTCCGCACCACCCCCTGCGCCGTCTCTGCAGGACGGGGCTCGCCTTGGGGGGGGGGACAAGCCAGGGACCCCCCTCCCGGTCCCCCCAAACCCACTGTGACCTCACCCAGGACCCCCAGCCCCCCAGGTTCTGCTGAACCCTCACCCTCCTGAGGCCCCCCAGCCCTCCTGACCCCCCAAGTTCCCCCCAGCCCCCCCAGTCCCCCTGAGCCCCCAAGTCCCCCCCATTCCCCCAAGCCCCCCGAGTCCCTTCCATGCTCCCCCAGCCCTTCCACGCCCCCCCAGCCCCCCAAGTTCTGCTGCACCCTCACTCTCCTGAGGCGCCCCAGCCCCCCCAAGCCCCCCCAGTCCCCCCGGCCCCCCGCACCCTGGGCCTGCAGCCGGGCCAGCTCCTCGCTGAGGGCGTCGTAGGACTCCTCCAGCTGCCGCTTCTTCAGCTCCACCGTCTGCATGTACTCCGTCAGCGAGCGGATCTTCGCCTCGTGCTGCGGGGACCAGCCTCAGCCACCGCCCCCGCTGGGGGGCACGGCCACCACCCCCCCCCCAGCCACCCCAACACCCAACCACGAGGACACCAAACCCGCCCCCACCCACCCCAAGAGCCACCCGAACACCCAACCCACGGGGTCATCAACCCCGGGTCACCAAACTCCCAGGTCACCAAACCACGGGGTCACCAAACCATGGGGCCACCAAACCCCCAGGCCACCAAACCATGGGGCCACCAAACCTAATGCCACCAAAGCCCAAGGTCCCCAAACCCTGGGGTTCCCAAACCCTGGGGCCACCAGCCCCCAAGCTGTGTCCCCATGCCCAGCGCACCTGGGAGATGAGGAGCTGGCAGGAGGAGAGCTCGCGCCCGGTCACCTCCATCTTGCGGTGACATTCCACCTGCAGGTTCTCCAGCTGCCGGCACCGCTTCACCACCGACTTCACCTCCGACTTGATCTTGCTGATGTAGAGCCGGGCGACCGTGAACTCCTCCTCGATGGCCCCGCTCACCTCCACTGGCTGGGCACGGGCACGGCAGGCAGGTCAGCCCGGCATGGGCACCGCATGGCATGGCATGAGCATGTGGCACACATGGGCTTGGCATGGCATGGGAGCAGCATGTATGTGGGTACGGCATGGCACACGGGTCAGCATGGCATGGTGTGGCATGGCGTGGCATGGTGTGGCATGGCATGACATAGCATGATATGGCATGGTGTGGCATGATGTGGCATGGCATGATATGGCATGGGCATGGCATGGGCAGGTGCCACACGTGGGTATGGCACAGCACGGGCACAACATGGCATAGTATGGCATGGCATGAGTATGGCACACACATGGGCATGGCACAGCACACGGGGCAGCGTGGCACGGCACAGGCGTGGCACGCACATGGGTATGGCATGACATGCGCACAGCACATGGTTATGGCATGCCATGGGCACAGCATGTCACAGACATGTCACGGGCATGGGCAGAGCACGGTGTGACACAGGGCACAGCACGGAAAGGGCATGACACCCACGCAGGCGTGACACAGAACGGGCATGGCACACGCGTGTGGGCATGGCACAGTGTGGACACAGGCACAGCCCCCGGGTGCCCCCCCCCCCCCGTGTTCCCCCCCTCCCCTTCTCACCAGCTTGATCTCGCCGTTGCCCACGATGAGGCTGAACTCGCTCAGGTCCTTCATGAGCCCGTTGAGCACCTCGGCCGCCCGCTTGCGCTGCTGCCCCCCCAGCTCCCGCACCCGCTGCAGCTCCGTCTCCAGAGACAGCGTCGTCGCCTGCGGGCACCGCACGGGCTGGCACCCTCGGGCACCCCCCGCCACCCCCTGTACCCCCTCTGCCAACCCCCACCCCAGCAGCCCCTGTTCTGGCACCTTAGCACCCCCCGAGTACCCTCCTGACACCCCCTGGCACCCCCCCGGCACCCCCAGCCCCAGTAACCCCTGCCCTGGCACCCCATCATCCCTCCTTGGTCCCCCCCGGGGACCCCCCTGGCACTCTCCCAACACCCCCCAGCACCCCCTGGCACCCCAGCCCCAGTAACCCCTGCCCTGGCAGGGCATCCCTCCTCGGTCCCCCCCCGGCATCTCCCCCCCAGTCACCAGTAGGTTTCCCAGTGGGGTTCCCAGCTGAGGAGTCACTTTGGGGTTCCCAATGGAGTCTAGTGGGGTTCCCAGCAGGGATCCCAGCTGGGTGCCCATCTTGGTTCCCAGTAGGGTCCCAGTCAAGAAATCACTTTGGGGTTCCCAGTAGGGTCGTAGTGCAGTTCCCAGTAGGGATCCCAGATGGGTGCTCAGGGGAGTCCCCAGTAGGGTCCCAGTTGGGTGCCCATGGTGGTTCCCAGTAGGGTCATAGTGGGGTTCCCAGTAGGGATTCCAGTTGGGTGCCCATAGGGGTCCCTAGTTGGGTCATAGTGTGGTTCCCGTTTGAGAAATCACTTTGGGGTTCCCAGTGGGGTCTAGTGGGGTTCCCAGTAGGATCCCAGTTGGGTGCCCATTCTGGTTCCCAGTAGGGTCCCAGTTGGGTGCCTACGTTGGTTCCCAGTAGGGATCCCAGCTGGGTGCCCATGCTGGTTCCCAGTGGGGTCCCATTGGGAATGCGTGTTGGGTGCCTGCCGGGGGTCCCTGCTGGGGGTGCCGGGGGGGTCACCTCAGTGCGGGCCAGCTCGTCGGCCAGGCGGCGGTTGTGGCGGCCGGTGTCCTCAGCCTCCTGGGCCTTGCGGTCGTAGCTCCGGGCCAGTTCCTCCAGTGCGGCCAGTACCTCGGCCACCTCGGCCCGCGCCGCCCCGTGCTCGGCACGAAGCGCCGCCAGCTCCCGCCGCGCTGCCTCCCCGCCCCCCCGCGCCGCCGCCAGCACCTGGGGGGCACAGAGGGCTCCCCAAGGGTCAGGGTGGAAAGGTCAAGAGGGGGGTGCCCAGGAGGAGTCCCAGAGGGGGTCAACGTGGTCAAGGTGGTAGCCCCAGTGCAGTCCCAGGGAGTCAGGGTGAGGGTCCCAGAGGGGTTCAGGGGGTCAGGGTGGGGGTCCCAGGGGTTTCAGGGGGTCAGGGTCCCGAGGGGTGAGGGTCCAGTGGGGTCCTGGGGAGGGGTCCCACAGGGGACCCAACAGAGTCAAGTTGGGGAGTCCCAGGGGGTCCCAGGGGGGTCCAGGTGGTCAAGGTGGGGGTCCCCGAGCAGTTACAACAGGGTCAAATTGGGGGGGTCCCAGGGACTCAGGGTGGAAGGGTCCAGGGAGTCAGGGTGGGGGTCCCAGAGGGGTCCCAGAGGGTCCCAGGGGGTCTGGGTGGGGGCACAGAGGGGTGCCAGCAGGGTGGGGTTACGGGGTCAATCAGACAGAGATGGGGGGCCATGGTGGGGGCGCTCACCTCCTCCTGGTCCAGCATCTGCTGCTTGAGCTTCTCCATGATTTGGCTTTGCTGGTTGATCTCATCGTCCTGGGGGGGGAACAGGAGGGTCTGTGCCAGGGGACTGGGGGCAGCGGGAGGGGGTCTTGGGGGATGCCAGGATGTCCCAGGGGTCCTGAGGTGCTGGGGGTCCTGAGGGATGCTGGGGGGACTGGGGAGTCCCGAGGGTCCTGGGTGCTGGGGGCCCTGGGGGATGCTGGGGGGTGCTGAGGTGCTGGAAGTTCTGGGGGATGCTGGGGGGTCCTGGGGGTCCTGAGGTGCTGGGGGTCCTGGGTGATGCTGGAGGGACTGGGGGGTCCTGAGTGATGCTGGAGGGACTGGGGGGTCCCCAAGGGTCCTGGGGAGTCTCAGGGGTGCTAAGGGTTCCCAGAAGGTCTAGAGGGGTCTTTGGGGGTCCCCAGCAGAGTTGGGAAGGGGTCTGAGGCAGGCGGTTTTGGGGTCCCCACCTTGTCATCCAGCTGCTTGTAGAGCTTGCGGATCTCCTCCTCGTACTTGCGGCGCTCCTCCTCCGAGATGTGGATAACGATGGAGGAGCTGTTGTCGTTGAGGGGGGTCTCGCCGGGGGGGCCCGTCCCCGGCCCCTCACCCATCCCCTCGCCCGTCCCGGCCTCTGCCTCCGTCCCGTTCAGCTGCTCCGTCTCCGGCACGGCCTCCCCTAGGGACACGGCCTCAGTTTCCCCATAGGACAACTTGGGGGGGGGGGGGGGGGGGGGGGATGGGGTGTCGGGTGCGTCCCCCCACCCCAAGCCCCCGGGGACCCCCCCCGCCCCCTCACCGCTGCGCCAGCGGCTGAGCTCGGCCTCCAGCTTCCCGATGGTCTCCTTCAGCGCCTTGTTCTTCTCCTTCTCCTTCTCGTACTTCTTCTTCCACTGCTCCGCCGTCAGCTCCAGGTTCACCGACGCCGTGTTCTTGATGGTCTTGGCCCTGGGTGGAGGCGGGGAGCGGGGGGGACAGCCATCAGCCGGGACCCCCCCTGCTCCCCCTTTCCAGGCAGCATCCCCCCAGGGAGCCCCCTGAGGCGCCCACCACAGCTATCCTGTTGGGGTGCAGTTGCTTGGGGTGCCGTTGAGGTGTCGTTGGGGTGCAGTTGGGGGTGCTGTTGGGACACAACGGGTGCATGGGGTGCCGTTGGGGAGCTGTTGGGGTGCAGATGGGACACAAGGGGTGCATGGGGTGCCGTTGGGGTGCAGATGGGACACAAGGGGTGCATGGGGTGCCGTTGGAGCACAGCCGAGGTGCAGAGGGGCACAGGGGACCCCGACACACCCCCCCTCGAACCCCCCTTTCCCCACCTCTGCCCGAACATGAGGGTGGACTTGGTCTCGGCGTCGTTGTAGCTGGAGGGGGAGCAGCAGATGAACATGGTGGTGCGGCAGTTCCCCCCCAGCGAGTCCTGCAGGATGCGCGTCATCTTGCTGTCCCGGTAGGGCACGTAGGCCTTCTGCAGGGAGCGGGGGGGTACAGGGGCTCAGTGGGGTGTGTCCCCCCCCCAGCCCCAGGGTCCCTGGGATCCAGCAGGCGGGTGGGGGGCCAGGGAGGGGCTCTCACCGTGCCCTCGGCCAAGGCCGAGATGACGTTGCCCAACGCCGACAGCGACTTGTTGATGTTCTTGGCCTCATCCAGCACGGCCCCCTCGGCCCCCGTCTTGCTGACCTGTGGGGCCGGGCAGCTCAGCCCCATGGGCCCCCCCCAACCCCAGAGACCCCCACCCCAGGGACACCTCCAGCCCAGCAACCCCGGCAAGACCCCCAAACCCAAGGATGCCACCAGCCAGTAGACACCCAGAGTCCCCCCCCAGTCTAGAGACCCTTCATCCAAAGACTCCCCAGCCCAGCCCAAAGACCCCTAACCCCAATGTCCCACAGCCCACGGACCACCCCCCCCAGACCTCCCACCCTCCCATTGTCCTCATCGGGGACACCATCCGCCCAACTTCCCCCAGAGATCTCCCCCAGCAATCCCATGTTGCCCAGCCCAGGGGACCCCCGTAGAACACCACCACAGACCTCCCCCCAGCCCAAGGGCCCCCCCCCGGGGTCCCTCAGCACTGGGGTCCCCCCAACCTTCTCGCTCCCGGCCAAGTCGACCAGGTAGAGCTTCCCGCTGAGCTTCTGCTCCGTCTCCACGTTCTCCTGCTTGATGTTGATGAGGAAGATGCTGTGGCTGCGGGAGCTGTGCTCGTTCATGTCTGCAGGCACAGGGAGAGGCTGCAGGCACCCCCCCGTGGGACCCCCGCAGGACCCCCGCAGCACCCCACAGCGCCCCAGGGATCCCCCACTGCACTCCAGGGACCCCGTGATTCCCCAGGGACTCCATGGTAGCCCAATGACCTCTACAGCACCCCAGCGACCCTACAGCACCCCAGGGACCCCCCCAGTTCCCCAGGGAACCCCATGGAACCCCAATGTCTCCCACAACACCTCAGGGACCCTACAGCACCCCAGGGAACCCCATGGCATCCCAATGACCTCTACAGCACCCCAGCGACCCTACAGCAGCCCAGGGACGCCCACAATGCTCCAAGGACCCCATGCTGCTGCAGGGACCCCCAGGGTGCCCCAGGGAACCCCCAGTGCCCCTAGGGACGCCTGTGGAGCCCCAATGACCCCTAGAGCACCCCAGGGGCCCTACAACACCCCAGGGACCCCATGATGCCCCGATGACACCTACAGCGCTCCAGGACTCCTGTGGTATCCCACAATCCCCCAGACACCCCCCTCCCAGTACCCTGCAAGCAGGGACTGGCACCCCATAGCCCCCCCACCTCACTGTGCGCCCCCCGCCCCGTGTCCCCAGGGTGCTCACTGGTGACAGCCACGTGCCGGTTGGATTTCCCCTCATCGATCACATCCAGGATCTCCTCGGGGCTGGAGACGAAGCGCTCGGTGCAGCCCTGGGGGTGCAGGGGGGGGGTCGGGGTAAGGCCCCAGCCCCTCGTCTGGGGGTGTCCCTTGGGGTCCCCCCACCCGAGGGACCCTCCGAGTCGCTCCTCACCTTGACGTAGGGAACCCGGTTCTTGTCCTCATGAACTGACAGGTTGGTCTTGGTCACTGGCGGGGGGACACACAGGGTGAAGGGGCTGGGGGGGGGTACAGTGACACCCCA
This sequence comes from Numenius arquata, assembly GCF_964106895.1. Lineage (NCBI taxonomy): Eukaryota > Metazoa > Chordata > Aves > Charadriiformes > Scolopacidae > Numenius > Numenius arquata. The sequence goes on from NW_027414743.1 coordinate 16,782, forward strand.
AGATGGCCCAGGAGCCCCCAGTGCCACGCAGTGCCTCCAAGCTCCTCAGTGTCCCCCAGTGTACCCCAATACCCACCCAGTATCTCCCAGTGCCCCCCCCCCCAATCCCCCCCACTCACTGTCCAGCAGATCCCGGATCTTGTCCAGATAAATTTCAAAGTAAGAAACCTGGTAGGAAGAAATTGGGGGTGTCATGGGGTGTGGGGGGGGTGGGGTTCAGGACCCGACCTCCCAGTCCTCCCAGTGCTCCCAGTCCCCACCTTGATGTGGAACTCGAGGTTCTCGTCCATGGAGTAGATGTGGTTGAAGATGTCCTGGGCGATGCGTGGGATGATGCCCATCTGCTGGGGGTCGTGCAGCTTTCCCTGGGGGGGGGAGGGACATGGGGAGGGCGGTGAGCCCCCAAGGGGGTGCCAGGGCCCAGGGGGTGCTGAGCCCCCACCTCGAAGCCTCCCCCCGGCCCCCTCACCTCCATGGTGTGGGTCTTGCCCGATGACGTCTGCCCGTAGGCGAAGATGGTGCCATTGTACCCGGCCAACACGTCTGTGGGGAGGGGGGAGGGTGGGCAGAAGCCCCTCGGGGACCCCCAGGAACCCCCTGAGGACTCCCAGCACCCTCAGGGTCCTCATAGCCCCCCCCAAACCCCCAGGGACTCCCCTGAGACCCCCCAGGTACCTAAGATCATCTCCAAGACCCATAGCGATGCCCAAGGACCCCTGAGACACCTCAAAAGGCCTCAGAGACAACCCCCAGAACCCCTGGAGATTGCAGACCCCCCCCCTCCCCAGTCCTGCAGAGACACACACACACACACACACAGTCCTGCAGAGACGTCCCTCAAAGTCCTGCAGAGACCCCCCCAAAGTCCTGCAGAGACCCCAAGACCTGCTGGACACCCCCAAGCAGCCCCTGCACATCTCCCCCTGCCAGCATCACCCCCCCAACCTGTCTCTGTCCCCTCCCAGCACCCTCCAACCTCTTTATGGATCTGGGTGACCCTGGAGGAGGGTCCCCCAGTTAGGACCCCCCCCTCCGGGACCCCCCCAGGGCCCCCCCAAGCCCCCGGCCCTCACCCTTGACAATCTGCATGGCGCAGGCATGGTAGACCTGTTCCTGGGTGGTGTTGGGGGGGAAGACGCGGTCGAAGACATAGGGCTTGCCCTGTTTTGGGGGGGGGATGACACATGTGGGTCAGTGACCAGGAGAGCCCCCCCTCAAGCTGCTGGGGGCTGTGTCTACCTCAGGGCTCCCCTTGTGGGGGGAGCAGTGAGTTCCAGTGAATCCCAGTAAAGGAGGTGGGAGGTTGGAGGGGGGCTCTCACACAGCCTCCACCCCCCTCCTGCCCCCCCAAATCCCATGGAGCCCTGGAGACCACTCAGCCCCTCCGTGCACCCCCATAGACCCCCAGATCTCCCATAGACCCCCACAGAGCCCCACAGAGCCCCCATAGATCCACATAGACCCCTCAGCCCCCCCTACACCCCCACAGACCCCAGACTCCCACAGCCCCCCATACACTCCCATAGATCCTCATGGGGCCCCATAGACTCCTCAGCCCCCCACAGACCCCCATACACCCCCATAGACCCCTCAGCCCCCCCATAGACCCCCTCAGCCCCCCATAGACCACTCACCACCCCCATAGACTCCCACAGCCCCCCATACACCCCCATAGATCCTCATAGGCCCCCATAGACCCCTCAGCCCCCCACAGACCCCCATACACCCCTATAGACCCCCACAGACCCCCATACACCCCCATAGACCCCTTAGCCCCCCTATAGACCCCCACAGACCCCTATAGACCCCTCAGCCCCCCACAGACCCCCATACACCCCTATACACCCCTCAGCCCCCCCATACACCCCCACAGACCCCTCAGCCCCCCACAGACCCCCATAGACCCCCATAGACCCCCTCAGCCCCACTAAACCCCCCTCCCATTCTCCCCCGCCCCCCCCTCCGGCCGGGAGCTGTCCAGGCCCCGGTGCTGAACCGCCGCAGCCGCCGCGGCGACACCCGGACGGGGGGACACCCGGACAGGGGGGACACCCGGACAGGGGGACAGCCGGCGATACCAGCCTGCCCCCCCCACCCCGGCCCAGCGCCACCGCCGCAGCACGGCGCAGGCACAACAGCCCCGCCCGCCGCCGGTCACGCACCGCCCTCCCCCCCCCACAACTACCCACCCCCCCCGCACCCCCCTCTCCGAAACTCACAACCAACCCCCTGCAACCCCCCCCCCCGTTCCCCCCCCCTTCCCGGAAAACCGCCCCCCGCAACACCCCGCATTGCGCCGGCACAACCGCACAGCGGCACACCACCACCCACGGAACGGGCAGGGCCCCCCCACCCCCCCGCCCCACTGTCCCCCCGGGGGACCCCGCTGTCCCCCCCACCCATCACCCCAAGGACCCCCCCACCTTCCCCGGGGCACCCCCCCCGCCACGCCTCAGGGCCGGGGTACACAGGCCGGGCGGGGCCCTTCGTGCAGGAGAAACCCCCCCCCCCGTACCTGCCATGTGCAAGGGGGGGCGTTATAGGGGGGGAGGGGGCTTTATATTGAGGGGCTCGGCTACGGTCCCTGAGCCCCCCCCCTCCCCGGCTTCACCCCCTAACAAAGGGCAGGCCCGCAGCGGGGGAGGGGAGGGAGGTGGGCAGCATCTGCGGCAAACTTCCCCCCCCTCCCCCGGTGCAGCGATCGGTGCTGGCTTGTGCCCCCCCCCGAGGGTCAGGGCGTCTCCGCACATTGTAAACAACTTCCCCCCCCCCCCCCCGGCACTCGACCGGACTGGGGAAACTGGGAGTGCCGGGAACCTTAGAAATGGCGGGGGGGGGGGGGGCAGTAAGGGAGGGGCATGCGGGGGGGGGGGGGGAGGGCAGGGGAAACGCCCCGGGGGGGGGAAGGGGGGGGTATCAGGGCCCATTTGGGCACCAGAGCTACCGGCCACACCCAGGGTGATTCCCCCCCCCCCAGCTGATTGTCACCCCCCCCCCGAGGCCCGTCATCTCCCACCCAAGCCGGTTACCCCCCACCCTGGCTATTACCCCTCCCCTCCATCCAGCTGTGCCCCCCCCATCCCCTTCCCCCCCACCGAGGCTGGGGGGCTGGGGGGGGGGAGGGCACAGGGAGACACACACCCCCCGGGACTCACCCCCCCCACTACACTGGTCACCCCCCAACCAGGCCAGTTCCCCCACCCTGGCTATTCCCCCTCTCCTCCATCCAGCTGAGCCCCCCCATTCCCTTGCCCCCCCCGAGGCTGGGGGGCTGGAGGGGGGGGGGGGCACAGGGAGACACACACACCCCCCCCCCGGGACTCACCCCCACCACCACGCTGTCGTCGCCCTGGAAGACGGGGAGGAATTTGTCCCCCCGCAGGATCTCCGCCTGGTTGAGGGGCCGGAACCGGCACAGGACCTTGATGCTGCACTCGGTGCTGGGCTCGGCCATGGCGAGGGGGGGGCGGGGGGGCCGTGGAGGGGGGGGGGGGGCGCCGAGAAGAGTTTAGTTGGAGGGGGGGTGGGGGGGAGGCCCAAGGGTGTTGCTGGTACCCAAGGGTGTGGGATGTCACCCGGGGAGGCGGGTGGTACCCAGGGATGCGGGTGACAACCTAGGGGTCAAGTGGTACCCAGGGATGCAGGATGCGGCCCAGGGATGCAGGATGCTGCCCGGAGATGCTGAGTGGTACCCAGGGATGCAGGATGCGGCTCAGGGATGCAGGATGCTGCCCAGAGATGCTGAGTGGTACCCAGGGATGCCGGCTGGTACCCAGGGATGCAGGATGCGGCTCAGGGATGCAGGATGCTGCCCAGAGATGCTGAGTGGTACCCAGGGATGCCGGCTGGTACCCTGGGATGCAGGATGCGGCTCAGGGATGCAGGATGCTGCCCGGGGATGCAGGATGCGGGCGGGAGGGCGGTGCCGGGGCGGGGGTTGGTTGGGGGGGGGGATGCTCCGCAGCGCTCCTGCTGCCCCTGCTCCAGTGACCGCGCTGCTGTCGCCACTGCAGCCCCGGTACCGGCTGATGGCGGGGGGGGGGCGAGGGGGGGAGAGAGGCCGCCCCCCCAGCACGTACACGCCCTCCCCCCTCCCCCCCTCCCCCCCCCCCCCCGCGTTAAGGTGGAGCTGCCCGCGGCTCTTAAGGTGGACGGCGATGGGGGGGCGGGGGTGGTGGGGTGGTGGGGGGTGGGGGAGACACGCCCGGCCCTGGGAATGGTCCCCCCCGAACTGCTGATTCATTGCGGGGGGGGGCAGGAGGGTGGCGACCCTGTCCCGGCTGAAGGTGGGGGGGGGGGGCGGGGGAGGGACACGACAGGGCCAGCCCCCCTCCTTTCTCCCCCCCCCCCCCCCCCCCCGTTCAGCTCTCCTCCCCCACGCGGGAAGTCAGCAGTCCTGACTCATACCCCCCCCACCACCCCCTCCCAACCCCTCCCCCCGGCGCTGAGGCCGGACACACTCGTGTCCTTGGTGGCCCTGCCCAGCCCGGGGGTCCGGGCGCAGTCAGGGGGCACCGACCCCCCCCCCCCCGTGACCTCCAAAAAACACGCAGGGGGCGCCTGCACGGAGCTCCCCCCGGCAGCACTCCCACGGGCAGCCCCCCCCCGTGTGCCCTCCTCCTATGTCTCCACCCCTGTCACCCCCCCGTCCCCCCCCTCGGAACACCCCCCCCCGTGTGCCCCCAATCCTGTGCACCCTCTCGTGTGTACCCCATGTGCCCCCCCCCGCGTCTCCCACTCGTGAACCCCCGTATCTCCCCCCCAGTGACCACCCGTGTCCCCCCATGTCCCCCAGTCTCTTCCCCGTGTCTCCCCCCTCCATGTCCCCCGTGTCCCCCAGTCTCTCCCCCCGTCTCTCCCCCCCGTGTCTGCCCCCCCGTGTCCCCCGTGTCCCTCAGTCTCTCCTCTCATGTCTCCCCCCATGTGTCCCCCCCTTTCTGCCCTCCCGTGCCCCCCTCTCCCCGCCCCGTATCCCCCACTCCTGCCCCTCCCCGTTTCTCCCC